>NW_010337781.1:18619-50028 GCF_000700745.2 Antrostomus carolinensis | reverse complement strand
TGCTGCCGTTTATGAAATATATTGCTATTGGAATACAGTAATTTGCCTGAGACCAGAACTTCCTCGTCGGATGAACACTTCTTCCCTGGGATAAAGCTTGAAAAGTTGTATAATTTTGCAGAGTCTTTAAGGATTTGAATTAATCATTTTCAAAGTCAGCATTGTGTGAATCCCAGATGAATATTGCTCCTGCAGGAAAAAAAAAATCCCCATGAAATGTGTGCTACACTGGAAAGCTGTCAACTCCCATTCAATATCAACCAGGACTCAGGTGACCTTTGATTAGCCTGGTGTTACCCTTCAGCTAAATGAGTTAGTAGCTATTAAAGCTGAAACACACATCTTACCTTGCATTTTAAAAGAGTATTTACTATTTATTCAGCTGTGGATAGGTTCTAAAACTAGCTTACAAAGACATGCAACCTATAACGGTCTTCCTGTGTATGAAAAGATCCTTCTTTCTTCTGATTACTTCTGATAGTGGTGAAAACAAAGCATTTATGTAATTATAACATTTAAAATAAAGATTCCATTGACTCTACTTCATCTCACAAATGGTCTTTCATTCAACAATTCAGGCCATGCTTAAAACACTATTAATAGGGAGTTTAGAAGTGTAGAGGAGCACACACTTGAGAGCAGAAATTTCATTTTTGGTGTATAATGTTTTCTCAAATTTCAGTATGCATCCCTGCCATATGTCCTCCATAACTACTTCTTCCTTTTAACCTGTGAAGGCCCTGCAGTGAGAAGCAATGTGCAAAGTACTAAATGGAGGGTATGAAAGAAAGGCATAGACCAAGTAATGAAGGAAGGTTAATGTTCTGGTATTCCTCTCAGGATAAATCACTGAAACTGCCTTCCTCCTGAGTAGAATACTGGGTAGCAACGAACGTATGCAAAAACAGAGGTAGTGCTGGAGTTAAACTATGGGCACTAGACCATCTGTCAAAGGTCACATAAAGAGTGTAGTTCAGCATATTGTCTCTGATGGTGGCCAACAACAGATGCCCAGGGAGCAGTAACAAACAGCACAAGCATATAGGGAGGAATATTTTCCCTGAACAGTGGAAACAGTCCAGTTTTCAGCAATCTGTGGCTCTGGGACATCCTCAGAGCATAGAAACAGTGATGTCTCAGAAAAAGAGATATTCTTGAGACACACAGATGCAATTCAGGCATCTCTTTTCAGGCATCTCTTTTCATCACTGGTCGGCACATGTTTATCTTTTGCCACCAGCCACATTGTTTTTCTTCCTCACATCAGGGTGACATGTCCTCCAGTCCTCCTCCTTCCTGTTCCCAAACTTCTGGATCTCCTGCTTTTAATAGAGCTGGCAAGTCACACTTACCCACTGTATGCTGGGAATCTACTCTGTACTACAGTCCCTTAGCAGCTACTCCACAGAAGCTGGGTACCCGCAAGCTGACCACTTATGACAGCAGTCACTGGAAGAAAAAAAAAAAAAAAAAAAAATTCACAGTATTTGTACTTAGCTACTGACTAGGTCTGGAGGCAACTGAAATCAATAAACCATGCTTCCGTAATGTTCACTAAATACTTTGCTAAGAAAGGTCAAAATCTTGAGCAGCTACATACCCTGCTTGCACTGAATCTCTGCTTCTGGGGTTGAAGTCCTGTTTAATTTTACCTCTAGAACTTGGTCCATTCAGGAGGCCCAGAATACACTTCTCAGGTCTGACATCATGCAGTACCTTGCCTACACCCATGAGTCCAGCTTTAAGGCCACCAGCTGTGAATGTAGTAAATTCAGGCTCAGCTCTGAAAAATATTCTGACCTGCATCACCTGCGTTTCAGATAAATGCTCTGGACATAACTTCTCTGACTCCTTCCAGCTAAAGCTATTCTGTTTTGTAGGAGTTCATAAAATACTTATTGTGCCAGACAGATATCATGACCATGTGTTTTATTGTTAGGGTGCCCACTGGAGAGTGAGCATAGCTTACAGGTCTCTGTCACAATTACAGATATGACTAGTGAAAAGAGAGAATCTCTATTCAGTCCTTTGCTGCCACTCAGTATTTTCACTAAGTGGTTTGACTGCTCTGCTAAGCATTTTTCTTAATGTTTTCCTGACAGTAGATTTTCATTTCATTAACTTCATATGGGCATCTACATGTCACTATCCAGGACACCAGGTTTCTGATATGTTATACTCTCCCTTCTAATTCAGATGAAGCTGGGCTGCAGCTCATGATGTCTACATTTTCCATATTGATCTATCCCTCAAATACCAGAAGGACTTAAATACTTCCAAACATATTAATGCTTGGTTGATCTTCAATTCTCTCAGATACATGTTATCTTTAAGGTTAGAGGTAAAAAAAATTCAACTTGATTGTGCTGCTGTAAATGTTCTGTTTCTGTGCAGATATTAGACTGAGTTTGCAATATAGATGTACCTCCTGTCTCTAACATTATTTTCTTCATAAAATAATACTACGAAAATACTCTGATGTGTCTTTTCAGACAGAGAATTGAAAAGTCTTTTTTTTTAGAATTCTTCATATTAACTAACCCATGACTTACCCTTTGCCAGGTTGTCTGTAGTTTCCAAAGTAATTGATCAGTGATTACAGTGATTTCTGTAAATCAAAGTTTGAATAGATGTGCTGTACCAGTGTTTCTTGTGGAACTATGTTTCTAAAAGGCAATACTAACCAGCTCTGACTCATACAAAATTCCACACAGTCCAACAGAGGGTCGTGGAGCTCAGTTCCTTAATATATTACACAATTTTTTTCTGAAAATAATAGGGTATAATTCTGTGTAGAGCTGGTTTTAGATCTGGTAATAACAGTTTGAAAGGGAAAAGAGTCAATGATTATCATTACCCAAGAAAACTCTTTAACATGAACGGAAAAAGTGGAGAATACTCCCAGAGGTCCTTCTTTGTGAAACCTGGATTGCATAGGGCACTTTAGCCCTGAATCTAGTCTGTTATAAATCTTTAGCCCTAGATCTTTAAGTTTTTTAGTTATCTTGTGTTCTTCACAGTCATGTTTCAAGTGACCTTCACTTCTCCAGAGCATAATGCTACTGTTGGGTTCTCTGATAGTTTTGTATTTTTAATGAACTGGAGTATTTTCGTGTTTTCCAGACCGTACTGAACAACTCTGTTGGTTTCATTAGGACAGTGATGGCAGATGCTTTTTAGCACCTCTTTCATGAGTTTGTTGCCTCTTGTTTGCTTTTTTCAACTTCTGATTTCTACCTGTACTTCAAACATCAAGGTTTATCCAACACAAATGCCAAATTGTTTGAGTTTACATGTCAGCATGTGATGTTGAAGTGAGACCTAGTGAAGACTTGTGAGAACTGTTCTGTCTCATAGTTTGTGGTGTCTCTGCTGTAGTTTTTCCATTTTTTGTTTTGAAATTTCCCTGTGGAGCTTTAGTCATTTTGGGAAGTGATATGTAGACATCTACAATCTAAACTCCTTCATCTGAGCAAGTCAAACAAGCAGCTTTAGACTCTTCTTTTAATTAATGAAGAGAAACAGGAACTTTTAAGCCACCACTAATCTTATTTACTTTAGAGGACTTGTAGAAGATGCACTTTAGAAGTGCTTATTTTTCTGTATTGCCTAGAGAAACCAGGGAAACCAGGTGAGATTAGGTTAGATTTATCCCAATGTTTATTACGTTTCCTTGTTCCTACCATAAAAGCAGCAACTCCCGCCAAACCTTCAAGGAACTTACCTTTATCTTTTCTTGCACGACTTTTCTGCTATTTCATGCTCCTTTCCTTCTCCTCCTTCCAACATCTTAGTGAAATTAGCATTCAAGAAAATGTCCTCCCTGGAGTTTTCTATATTTCCTTGAGGCATGATATTTCTTCTGCAGTTCTGCAGTTTTTGCTCCCTTTCTGCTGAAATCCAGTTTTGCTGTCACTTCAAACACATTGCCTCCAAGTGTTTCTATTTTTTTATTTGGTTCCAATCTCTAGTTCGGATTTCTATACCTTTCTCACTGCCTAATTTGTCCCTCAGTTCAAAATAGAATTTCATAGAGTACAGTTCTGGTTTTAGATTTGCACTGTTCATTTTCTTTTCCAGCTTCTCTTTACTTCCCAAATATATATGTATTTTGGCATGGAAGGGCTGTGACAGTTACTGTTTCTTGCTTCCCTATGTGATCTTGAGTGTTAGACAGAGGATGAGAATTTCATGTTCATGTAAGTAGGTTTTTCACTGTGACATCTGGAGTTCTGTGTTTTCCTGTATTGGAACGAGAATAACAAGAAAAAAAAAAAAAAAAAAAAAAAAAAAAAAAAAAAAAAGCATGATTTGACCAACAATATCCAAGCCCAAATACTCTTTCCATGTTGTTATATGTTCCTTTGACATGGCACTGGTGTGTCACACAGATCTGTGACATCTGTCACAAAGAATAAGCAGTTGTTATTCAGCTAAATTGCTCTCTGAATGCAAAATATTTTTGTCCTGCTTTCCTCATTGGGGCAATGACTGACTGAAAATCTATTGTGACACCATGAATATGATGCCTTGATTCTTACCTGAATACTGTATTCTCTGTAAAGTGTGATCTCCTGAGCACTGCCTCACCTAAGTGCTTATCTTGCAACAACTCCCTCTGATGTCAAGGATTTCAGAATTAGTTTTCTCTCTTCTGTCATGATCTATGACCTCTTTACCAGGGCTGAGTTGCTTTTTCAAAGACATCAAATACAAATTTATCCATAAAGCAAATGAATAAGACAGGTTTTGGAGGAGTGTGAGTCCTACCCACATCTGCAGGAGGGCGGGGATAGGGCAGGGATTACTTCTGCCAGGGCAGGTAAGGAGGCAATAGAGGAGCTGCACGCCAGGCTGATCATGGGAGGAGAGGGAATTTCAATTAGAATAAAGGACACAGTGGTGGGACACAGACCGCTTGGGTGGAGTAGTAACATTTGTGATACCAGAAACCAGTTTAATCAGTCAGACTGTGGTTTGATCACAGTCCTGATAATTGTTTTTTAAATATTGTTTCTACAAGTCAGTAACTAACAAATTTTTTTTTTTCCTGGTGCTGAAATTAGACTCCAGATCATTGGCTCCCAGAGACCAGCTTTCACCAGCAGCTCTCATGCAGTATGAAGAGTCATAAAATTCTCTATTAGTCATGTTAGTTGGACAATCAACCTTGATCAGTTCTGGAATGAGCTATATCATGGCTATACTTTACAGTACAGTTCTCAGGTGTGTGAGAAGTTCAAGTTACTCCAAATAGATGGGAAATCATGCTTGCGTACTTGAGTAGGCAAAGCCTTGTATGAGGGAGAGAATTATAGATTTATCAGGCTTAGTCTTTCTTCCCCTCATCTGACATTATTTTGAAAGAAAGATTTTGAACAGGTGACTAACTTTAGGAAAGAGATTATAATTTAAGCCTGAACAGTGATAAATATAAGACAATTACAAAACTTTGTCTTTAATCCTGAAGTCCAAGTTCTGCCAGCAATATTGCAAGCAGCTTCTCCTAGGTGCTGCGTGGACTTAAGCTGTGCAGTCATGCATGGGCATTATACTGATATGGGAAGCAATGCAATGGTCTCAGGAGAGGCACAGGTGGCTCAACTGGGATTTTCCAGGAGGTTCTTTTTAGCAAGGCACATCCCTTCTTCACTTCCTGAGAAAGGAGGAGGGACCATCACTCATGTAAGAATCTGGCTTGTAATTGTCTGTTGTACTCCTTTTAGCACAGTCTTTGAATGTTTGTGAATGGACCCTTGTGTTGAGTTTGTGCAGGGGGAGGCATTTTTGGTAGTGGAGTGAAGTGCTATAGTGATGGCTGCTGTGAGAAGCTTAGCAAAGCTCACCTGGCTCCATGGTGTAGCCACCTCCAGCCCAGGCTGAGCCAATTAACAATAAGGAAATGCATCTTCAAAACCATATTTATGAAGGGAAGAACCTCATAAATTCAGATTCCTTTGGCAAGGAATGAGAGAGCCATCAGGACACCATGAGCCTGAGCAAAAGACCATCAGCCTGAACAAAAAGAGCATCGTTGACATGAGGAAAGAGGAGGAGGGGAGAAGATAGAGAACCTCAGACACCCAGATCAGCATGGAGAAGAGTAGGTGGAGGTAAATGGAGTCCCCTGCAACCCATGGAGGTTCAATGGTGGAGCAGATATCCACTTATAGGCCATGGAGTTCTCCACACCAGAGCAAGATGCTGTGCCCAAGGGCAGTTGTGACTACATTGGGAGCTCATGTCAAGCAAGAAGACCCCAGAGACGCTCAATGCCAGAGCTGGGGATGGAGGTACACTCGACCAGAGAACCGTCTGCAGCACATAGATGTCCCCATGTCAGAGGTGGGAGCTGTGCCTGAAGAGGTCCGTGATGCCATGGGAAGCCCACATTGGAACACTTGGTTCCTGAGCTCTTTTAGCCTGCAGGAGGGATCTCATGCCAGAAAAAAGCGGCATAGATGAACTGACTGCAACCCACAACCCCGTCCCCCTGTGCTACTAGGGAGAAGGTAAAGAAATTTGGGACATAGTAATTTGGGCTCGAGAAGAAGGGAGGGGTGGGGGAAGATGTTTTAAGATGTGGTTGTTATGTCTCACTATCCTATTCTGATTGATTGATAGCAAAGTAAATTGATTGTTTTCTTCTCCAAGTCTGTTTTGCTCATTGTGGTGGTTTCACCCTTTTGTCTTGCAGCCAAACACAGCCTGCTGTCTCACTCTCTTCCCTTCCAGGGAGTAGGGTAGAGAATTGGAAGGAAAAGGGCAAGGAGACTCATGGATTGAGATAAAAGTAATTTACTAAATAAAATAAAATTATAATGATAACAATAGTAATAACAGAGTATAAAAATGAGTGATACACAGTGCAATTATTCACCACGTGACGATCAATGCCCAACCTCTGCTAGCCAGTGATCCCAGAGCGGAGACAGTCCCAAAACCGAAACCCCAGAAGAGCAAGCCTGAGTGATCCCCAAGAGTATATCCCTGTCTTCCAGTTAACCCTGGTTAATATACTGAACATGATGTGATATGATATGGAATATCTTATTGGTATATTCAAATGACAATTTTGGGTTTTGCTATTTACTACAGTTCTCCCTCCCAGTCCTAATGCAGCTGTGAACCAGCCAAACAGGATGACCTTCAGCTCCAGAAGCAACTAGTAACTTTAGTACCTTACCAACATTCTTCTCATAACAAATCCTACACTGAAACTAAAACACAGCTATTCTAGCTACTAAGAAGAAAATTAACTCTGTCTTAGCAAAACCAGGACACCTGTGATCGTAATAGGTGAGTGAGCTGTCCCTGTCCTCATTTCAACCCAAGAGCCCTTTGTTGTGTTTCTTTCCTCATCTCACCAGATGGAGGGAGAGTGATTGAAGGACTGCATGATCTTAGTTGTGGCTGAAACCACCCCAAGCCTATTTAAAGTAGGTAGTCTTTTCAAAGGGCAAGCGAGATTTTATTCTTTTAGAGAAAAAACTCTCAGGCATTTCAAATATTCTGACACACACAAACACAAAACCCAAAAATCTACCAAATCTCCTAAGTGTATGACATTGGATAGTAGTTCATGGAATTCAAGGTGAAAATATAAGGGTTTGGGAAGAAAAGAAAAGAAATCTTGGTAAGAATGTGTATGTTTCAGGTGAAGGCAATGGCAATGGTATTCCTTTCTGGTGGACAGCAGGATGACCATGAGCCAGCACTGTGCCCTTGTGGCCAGGAAGGCCAATGGCATCCTGGGGTGCATTAGAAGGGGTGTGGTTAGTAGGTCGAGAGAGGTTCTCTTCCCCCTCTACTCTGCCCTGGTGAGGCCACATCTGGAATATTGTGTCCAGTTCTGGGCCCCACAGTTCAAGAAGGACAGGGAACTGCTTGAGAGAGTCCAGCACAGAGCCACCAAGATGATTAATGGAGTGGAGCATCTCCCTTATGAGGAAAGGCTGAGGGAGCTGGGTCTCTTTAGCTTGGAGAAGAGGAGACTGAGGGGAGACCTAATTAATGTTTACAAATATGTGAAGGGTGAATGTCAGGAGGATGGAGCCAGGCTCTTCTCAGTGATGCCCAATGATAGGACAAGGGGCAATGGGTGTGAGCTGGAACACAGGAGGTTCCGCTTAAACTTGAGAAAAAACTTCTTTACAGTGAGGGTGACAGAGCCCTGGAACAGGCTGCCCAGGGAGGCTGTGGAGTCTCCTTCTCTGGAGACATTCAAAACCCTCCTGGATGCCTTCCTATGTAATCTCATTTAGGTTCCTGCTCTGGCAGGGGGATTGGACTAGATGATCTTTTGAGGTCCCTTCCAATCCCTAATATTCTGTGATTCTGTGATTCTTCAAATTAAAGTATCTGATAATGGCCACTCCTGAAAGCAATCTCTGTTCCTTATGCTCACTTGCATTTAGAAGTGGTGAGGCTTACAACAGTGTCAGCTCTGTGAAAAAATAGTTGGAAAAAAGGTGAAAAATTAGAATATTTGTCATGAATATTTTCACAAAAATGTATCCCTTCCATAGACTTCATTTTTAATTTCAAATTGTCTGACCAACTCTGATATCAACAGCTAAATTATTCTTTGTGTAGAGCTGCTTCTCTTCTGTCTTCTTTGTTTTCCCATTGAAATAAATCTTACATTGAATCATTTGAAATGATAAGAGTTTAATATTCTTTGACAACCTGAGTACTGAGTACTTAAGGCTCCTCCCTTTAACAGCTGAAAGTAATGGAGTGTTGTATCTATTGGGCTGACAGACAAAAAATGTTTACTGTATATCAACATAGTTAAATATATAAGAAGTAAAATAACTGCCCCTTTGCAATAACACTCCTTCATTGACGAGTGGTACACACGAGCAACATAATTTTCAGTGATAGTCTTTCAAACAATTCCCTCTTGACTAGCTAAAATTTTGGCATGTTACAATCTGGAGATTCACAGAAGGTGGGAGCAACAACATAGACATAGAACCCTAAAGTATAAAGAAGAGTTGCATCAGACTGAACTTCTGTAAGAAAGTCAAAAGATTAAAGCATGTAAGGCTCCTTCCCACCTAATGCTGAAAGAAAACTTCAGGAGTGGAAAACAACTATTTTCTACCCATGCCTTGACCTTTTGAAGCACGGAGGACATTCATCCAACATTTGTACTTTCTTTGTTATTATTTTCTTTTCAATTATATTAAATTTCTATAATGCTTCACAGTGACATTTCTTTAGCCTCAACTTTCTCATAACCATCTCATTCCTCCAGAAAAGAAATCACAGATAAAGTGGAAAACTACCAGCAAGGCCTTATACCACCAGCTCTGAGCATGGGACTGAGTTCAGTGGGAAAAAAACAACATTTGGCTGCAGAAACACAAAACAGGTGGCTACAGGTCAGTTCACATTCTTGTTGTCCCAAATTACCTTAACAAGTAATTCCACAGTGCTTAGTTTCTCAGCTTGTTCCACCTATAATGTCACCAACTGGACTTTGGGCACCAAGTAGTTCAGCTTCAAGTTATTGCCATCAGCTAGAGTCGTCTGCCACCTGGAGAGATTTTAAGGAACTTAATAATTTGCTTTTAAATAGTAAGGCTACTTTGAAATGAAGCACAAGCTCTTTCTGTTTCCACAAATTATCACAGGCACTGTTTTCTTCTTCTGTAGATCCAAGTACATCATTGGTACAAAATAAACAAGAGTAATAAAATGTGTTATGCGAGTATATTAAGAGACACACCTCTCAATGTTAATATTCTTCAGAAGGAATCATAAGGCTATGAGGTTAGACCACTAAGGAAATCATTAACATATTTGGGTGCTCCAACTGAAATGTCAGAAATAATAACACCTAAAGCCATTCTCCTACTTCTCTTCCTCATCACACTCCCATGTCCCCTTCCCTCTTGTGGATTGGAACTAATCCCAAAATTATAACAAAGATGATAAGCATTCCTCTGGTCATTGTGAAAATGCATGCAAGGTAACCTCTGGCAGCAATTCCATCTCCTTTCAACTTTTTTTACTCTAAGTGCTATCATGAAAGGCCACTTCCATTCATTAAGGTTTAGAACAAAGAACAGTCTTCAGACTGTGCTCTTGTTTTCCTAAGTGGAGCACCTGAGAAGTAAAGCAGCTCTTCAGTGCTGTGCAGTAAAAGCAGTATTGTAATATGTAATGTATTTTGGCTTGCTACTGTGGCATATCTTAGTGTCTTTAAGAACATATGAGAGCAGATGACTGTAGATCATTAAACAGCTACCTAGTCATAGGGTGTCTAATTACCAATGTGCATTTACTAGAAACCAGTGACCTAAGATGGAGTCTTAACTCAACATCTTGCCCCTTCTCACTCACCCTTCCACATAGTGATTTGCTCCCTACCCTTTGTCAGTAGTGCAGAGAAAAGGGGAGATTTAGCCTTTCTTTACCCACAGCCATCTGTATTTTCTTGGGTTTTATGGAGGACAAGCGGTTCCTGAACTGACCTACAAATACATTTATCTTCTGATCTGATTCTACTAAAATATTCTACTTTTTCATATGGACTTGGAGAAAAGTAATCAATTCAGTCCTTCAGGTCTACTTTGCATATTGGTTCCCTGCCTGTCTATCAGAGAAAGGTAAGGGAAAATGCTGAAAACATACTGCAAACAGCTGGAGAGGAAAACTGCAGGCTTGGTGAGAAAGACTGGCAGTATTAATGTTCTTAATCTAACACAAAACTTCTCAAGAGTTACTCATGACACGTTAGCGTACCACTGATCAGCTAATTTTCTTTAGTTTCTCCCAACCTTTCCTTCCCTGGCACATAATCCCTTGTTCCATTAGTACGTTCATTTTTATTTTCTCTTTGTTCCTTTATCTGTCTTGGTTTCTCAGGGTATTTTGTTTGCTTGTTTGTTTGTTTGTTTGTTTGTTTGTAAGATTATCAGGTCCTGAAGCACAAGAAAGAAGATCACTTGTGTGCAAAGCATTCAGTGTTGCTGGCAAACCTGTACAGTAGCAGGGATCAGAGCTCGTGAGAACACTTTAAACTGATCATTTCATGTCAAGAAAACCTTTCTGCTCAAAACAAAGAGCATTCTCTGCACTTGCTTTTAATGGTTTTTCCCATAAACATGTTTCTGAGGTGTGAGATGAAGTCTCCAGTAAAAGACCAAGTCAGAAACCTCATATTTCCTACCAGAATGGACATTTCAGCACAGCTCCATTTTGTGATTTTTTTAAAGGAGTTTGCAAGTAACTTTCTTCTCAGAAATTAAAAAAAAAATCTTCAGAATTTTCACAAAATTTACATTCTCCTGCTGGATCTCAATAATGTTTATAAGTAAGCAAATGAGTGTTTTTGATGTGTAATTCTAACCTGATTTAATCTTTTTTTTCCATGGCTTTTCTAGCCTTTTCTAATATTCTGCTCATAATCTACTTTTCAGACCATGTACTTTTTAAGAACTTTGATGAGACCTTTTTGACTAGTTCTTTTAAGTGATTCGCATTTTCTCTCACATTGGCTTTGCTCTGTTCTGGAAAAGGTAAGAGGCCTTTTGATTTCTTGGTTGAAATCGTGAGTCCTTTGAACTTAATAGCATGCTGGTTCTCAGTTTCAGTGTAACTACAACATCAGCCTTTAACTCTCTTTTCTCCTCTTCTTAGGAAAGTGGTGATCATTCCTTCTTATTTACCTGTGGCTATTTACTGCATGATGAAAGCTCTTCCCAGAGCCAAAGTAGAGGCCATTTTACACAATCCGATGTACCAGAGGTACTCAGTGTACTGTGACAACACTAAATAATTCTTTCCTCTGCAGTGCATAAGGCATGTATAGCTGAGGACCTGTAAGCACGGGAATGATATGCATTGCTTTAGAGTACACCTCAGTTCATTCCAGGAGTTATGAAAGTCTGAATGAAGCCTTAACTGTGTATTTATCCTGGTAGTCCAGTTTGTTTCCCTGACAGTGAGAGAAGTGTAACATTAGAGTTCAATTAGGAGGTTTCCTTATTCACTGGAATCCATTGCATTTACATGTATAAACCATAGGCAGTCCCATAACCCTCCATTTCTCCATAAAGTCCAGATCTGACACAGATTTTATCTGCTTACTTGTGTCTTTTAGAAAAGCAAGCTCGTTGAAAGTTGTGGTATGCAGTCCCATACAGCTTGCTAGAGGGGTCCCCCTTTGTCAGCCTATTCCTGTCCCTTTGCTGTGGGTCACTTCCCCCTCGTTTCCTTCAGCACAACCTCAGGGTCACTGTGCTAGGAGCTGGCTTAGAAACATGATCCATGTTATGATGATAGTTTAGGGATGGAGCAGGTATCAGAACTGTTTTAAATCCAGATAATTTCACAATCCCAAATTTACAGTGCGTTTCCATTAAAAGTTGAACAGGTATAGCTGAGGATGCTAATCTGTGTAAGATCAGAGGGAGAAACTCCTGGGACACCTCCATCACCAAGCAAAAGGACCACGGGCATTTAATAATGTTTTTTCCATGAGAGACATGAAAAATTGATGAGATCTAGAAAAACTGTTCTTTCTGTTTCAGTTTCCATCAAGCATAAATATGATAATGTTTCTTGTTTCCTACCTTGTAGTGCTTTTACAAGTTTTAATTCATAAAATGGTTGCAATGCACTTTGGGATGCTGCAATAGAAGGCAAAATCTGTACTGATATAAAGAATGAGTGATTATAAGAATCTAAATTAACGAAATTATGCACGCAAACTTCCATGAAGCTGTTTAATATAACACTTAATAGTTTCATTCTTTATGCCTGTATGTGAGCTATGTAGCTTGTTATGACATCATTCATTTCGTCTGCACAGACACTGTTCTACTCTACGTAAAATGCACACGTGCTTAAAATAAACCCAACTTCTCACTGACTCATTGTAAAAATCAGAAAGTTCAAAAAGATGTTGACATGTTCAGCTCATTGGAAAACAAAAAAACAAACAAATAAGCAGTAAGAAAACTTTGTGTGGTTTGTAGATTTTGATCAGTTTGAAAGAGCTGTTCATTTGCCCTCAGCATTCCTATGCAGTCCTGCATTGCTCTCTGGCCAGCAATCAGAGCAAACAGATTCTTCTAAATTCTGTTCTGCTGCACCTGTTCTAAGTTCCACCATGCACAGAAAATTAGTACTCTTGAAATAAAATAAAATAAATTAAAAAACAAAGTGGAACAGGTGATCACATCACTAGTTTAATTTTAAATATTGTTGATGAAAATGTCCTCCTTCCTCTTCTCCAGATAATAAAGATTAACCAGTGCTTCACTAGACTGTTAGACTTTCTTTGAGTCATGTTTAGGTCATTAAATAAACATGCAGAGATCTAGTTCCTTGTGTGTGCAATTTTTGAAAAGATATCAGGTGTGGTTTTTTTGAAAGCTGAAATGTTTTGTTTGCTTAAATATATATATAAAAATATATAAATCCTATTACTTAAAGATGAACAGCAAAGCTATTTTAATTAGCTATGACTCAATAGAAGCAAGCCTGCACAGACTTGGATATTAAAAATAGACCTACCGTATGCTCGTGTTATGCTTAATATTTCTCAAGGATACAAACTTAGATTAAGATCAAACCTGCCTCATTTAGATGCCTAGTTTAAATCCTGTCTTAACAAAGCTTACATCCCTGGACAACCAGTGAGGGATCTCCTTAACCTCCCATGTTAACCATCCATGTTTCCTGCACAAAGGAAACTCCCCTGTAGTCCTGAAGTAGAAATTTCTGGTTTGGGGACCCCCTTGTGTCCTTTAGCTATTTTGGGAACAGTGCCTCGTTAGAGAGATCAAGAGCATTTAAATCAGGAACCTGTCTTCCACCAAGAGCCTACAAGATATATAGGAAATTGCTGATCCAGCCTGCCCAGCCTTTTCTGGAGAAAGCCATTAAATAGAGAAGAGAGTGATGTTGCATTTTCAGTACTGGCCTTGTGGATTAGAGCCCTGGGCCAGAACTGGGAATCCCTCCACCATAGAGATTGGGGCATCCCCTCGCAGGGGTAAACAAACATCTGCCATCACTCAGAAGGCAGCTCTGGCCTCCAGCCTGAGTGCATGCTCTCTCCCCAGCTTTCCTCCTCATCAACAAAATGGCACTGAATGTAACATGACGCTTATGAGGCCAATCAAGCAACAAGTACAAATGAAACCCCAATGCGGTAGCTAGGCCACTTGTTTGGGCCCAGGGGACAACTAAGGGTCCTGGCAGCTATTCCTAGAACTTTTCCACTTTTGTTTTGCAGCCATTTGTGTGCTAAGACAAAATTTATTTGCATGCCAGAGTGCTTTTACTCCCTTCCAGGTCAACAACCATTCATCTTGAACCCAGGTAAGTTTTAACTTCAGGAAGGGTGAAACTGTGGGAATAATGTAGGTCAGCTTAATCTTGAATTATAGCAGAGCTTTTAGTGGGTGGTAAGCAACTGCATGAACAGTTAAGCTGCTGAGGCACAGGCTGACCTAAAGACCTTTGAGATGAGTATGAAAATGCTTAAAAAATGCAGGTGATAGGTGTTACAGGACTGGAAACCAGGCATCCTTGATTGCCTGTGAGGCCTCAAGTTGCACCAGAAGAGGTTTAGATTGGGTATAGGAAAAATGTATTCACCAAAAGGGTTCTCAAGCATTGGAACAGGCTGCCCAGGGAAGTGGTTGAATTGCCATCCCTGGAGGTATTTAAAAGACATGTATATGTGGTGCTTAGGGATCCGGTTTAGAGGTGGACTCAGCAATGTTAGGTTTACAGTTGGACTCAATGATCTTAAAGGTTTTTTTCAACAAAAATTATTTTCTCCTCCTAAATCCTACTCTTAGCCTGACTGTAAATCAACCCAATGACTAAAATATATTAGAAGCACTGAAATAATGCACTACTGGGTAGAGATCCTACAGATGATTTGATTGATCACATGAAGGAAAGCCAGTTTTTCCCAAAGGCAATGCAGTTGGATTAGCTTGGTTCATTATCCCAGCTGAAGAATCACTTTGTGCAACAATATCAGTTTTGGTTGGTTTGGATGGATTTAAAGCAAAGCATCTTTACACAATGTCACACTGGGCTGTGTGGGTGAACTAAGATCCTGAGTCAAAGGAAAAGTAATTTTTGATCTTCACTATGAATCACTGATTCTAACAATGACAGCTGCTGTGCGCACTTTGTCAGTCTGAAGTTACACAGCAAAACCACTATAACTCTCAATATTGCAGCTCACATTCAGGCTACAGCAAGACACAGCCCTGATGTACAGGGTAGGAAATTTGGTCCTGCATTCTTCTCTGTGGGAAGACTGAGTTTTGTCCTTGTGAAACTGTTGGCAAAACTCCTAAAGCAAGGCCCAGTAAAACAGAGCAGCACCATCTATTGCTGAGCTACTCTGCTACTGGAATTTATTATCTGAAACCAGGATCCAAATAAGGGGAAGGGACACCGGAAAGCCAGTGCAAGAAAGCTAATAGAAAACGGGGAGGAAAAAGAAAAAAAAATATATATTTTTTTTTTTAAAAGGATCATTAACTCCTTAATCTTAAATGTAAATGTCTACTTGTCTCCAAACTGGAGGGAAATGTAACACATCATATAAAATTCACTTCTCTCAAACAAGAAGCTTTATTTTTCTGAGGCCAGTTTTGGTGACTAAATAACCAATATCAAGATTCAGATTAAAATCCCTGTTTTCCTTAATGTGAGGAAGGACCTGAAACTGTTGCCTCCCTTTTTTATACAAGTATCTTAGCCATTAGATTTAGGGATATTCATATTGCTAAGTAAAAGAGTATTTAATCACTGTTACGTATTTAAATAAAAGAGAGAGCTACTGAAATCAGAATAATGCAGGATAGAGTTATATCTGGATTTCAGTCTTTGTTTGAAGCCAGTCATGAAAACAACTAAATCTGTACATTAAACTATGCAGGTGTACAGCTGGGAAGAAGTTACACATCACACAGCAACCAGTATTTCTATGTTTTGTAAAAGGCTTGGTCTGGTCGTGCTGGTTTGAAAACTGCTCTGAATATGACTCTACCAGTGCTATAATCAAGAGAATACTGAGTTTGAAGATCTAACTAAGTTTACATTACAACTGAGTGAGAACTGCCAGAGCTTGTGCATTACATGATATGCTGAGTGGTAGAAACAGAGCCGCTGTTACAGAAAAGGTAGACATTTAAGCATCAAAGTGTTTTAGTCATGTCCAGGATTATGTAGTAGCCGACAATGTATACAAATATTTTATTTCTTGACTTAGTTATCTCAGCTATTTATGATCCTTATTTTATGAAATCTAAGAGAACCAAATTTCTTAATATAGCACAGTCTGACTCTGTTCTTCTAATAATGCTCAAGATTATGCCAAAATTTACAGCTGTGAAGGCTCTCTTCTGCCAGTTCTCATTACAATTTTATCATCATCGTTTCTTTTTCCTTACCATGTTATCCTTTGATGATAGCCTTTGTCTTCTCAGCTTAATTTATTTTTGGTGCTAATTACACATAGTTCTTTTCAGTCTGCCAAAGTAGTCCGTGGGATTGAAAAAAAAATCAGGATCATTGGCAGTCTGGAAATTATGGCCTCAGACAACTGCACACCATCTGTAAACTTACCTTAAAACTGCCCTTTCTCCTCAGACCTGAATTTTCACTGAGTGTTAGAGTTTTGAGGACTTTCTGGTTCTGAACTTACATTTTTCCCTGGGCAGATTCTAACTGTCCTTTTCTGTTAAATCTTAAATATGGATGACTTCACATTTTATCATCTTGATTTATTCACTAGCAATGCAAACTCAAAATAGTAAAAAAAATGAGTTTCTTATTTTCCACATGCATATTCATTAGCAGGTGGAATGGATCATACACAATCACAGTGCTTACTGAGGCAATTTCCCTGCATCTGCCCACTATTTAATGTATCAAGTCACCTGCCCTTTAGAATTATTTCTGTCACTGCTGTAGCACAGAACACTTTACTTCCCCAAATACCCTCCATGCATGTGATGAAAGGGTGGCTCCTCCAGAGAAAGGAAGAGACCTAAAGGAAGGAAATTATTTGCCAAAAATCTGTGTTAAATTCTATATTTAAGATCAGAGGAGAACTCTGGGCAAATGACTGACAGGAATGCTGCCATGCCTGATCCACTACACATTTGGCAACACCAGAAGCAATTCTGCCATCTGCATTTCCAGGTGTGAGTATGAAGTAGGAATAAGGGACATAAGGGAGAAAATCTAAGGTGCTGGAGAGCTGAAAGTGTGTTGTGAGTGAGAATGACAAAACATTGCTTGGGCAGCTGAAATGAGCTCTTCCCAGGGAGGAAAGGAGAGAGAGAATGACACTTTTATTGTTTAGCACAGAACAGGGCCTTTTATGTCAAATTGCTTAGGTCAATTATTTAATGTCTGAATCATCTAGGGCCAGGCATTTCCAGTTCTTTACAAGGAGACTTTAAAGACTGTGTTATGTTGCACGTGCATTTGTGGTGCCTCTAATTACTCCTTCCTGTGTATTTTGTTGGGCTTAAGTCCACCGGTTTTAGTGGAAGTACACAGGCACAAAACTGGAATAATACAGGACTTGATGCCAGAAAAGCTATCCACCATACATTCTGTACCATGTCAGCTTGTGTGTGCACTGTTCTGGTACTTCCATGACGAACAACAATTATAGGACACCTTTTATCTAATTATTTTCAGGACTTCCACTGAAGTGAGTATCTATCAATCACAATAAGAGTATAAGCACTAAAAATAAAGTCACAGAGAAAAAACATGCCACATTCTTCACTCATTCAGAAGTGATTTCCTGTGTAATGGGGAAAAATGTACTTTCTCAGTTGTAATGGGAACAAATTTACTAGACTATTTACAGCACACCTGTTAAGTTATTGTGCCAAGAAATCTTTTAGAGAAAGGAATTTTTTCAGAGATTCACATTTTAATCTCCTGGTGTTTCTCTCTGAACTTTGTTGCTGTGCAGTACAGATTTTTCTTCATAATCACATTTTTAATAGTTTTTTATGTGGGCAGGGTGATTACACCAAATTTTGATTGGACTACCAAAATTTAATAGTTGTTAACCCACCCTGTTTCCTGCTTCAGGGAGCCATTAGATTTAATGGTGCAGTAATCCTGACATACTTGAGCCGGAATGGCAATCAGTTTCTTGTAATTGGATTAACAGCATATTCTGAGTTGGAAGATCTTCTGATAATTTGCATATTTATACATACACTTCTTCACTATGATTTACATTCTGATTATTTATATTTACACAGTTGGCTTGATGTTTCCTAATGAGTTGTCACCCATTTTACTGTTTACTGTTAGTATTAGTACAATCTTCTGTTACTTCTCTCTGCACAGTTAAGTAATATGGATGTATATATAATGAGGGTGTCACCGCACAAGGTCTTTTTGCAAGTATCAACAAACTACTTAATATCTCTTTGTTTGAACCTTTTTTTTTTTTTCTTCTGAACACAAAGGTACCATCTCTGGCTAAGCAATACCCTATAGTGTTTCTTAGGCCTTTTCTGAATTTTCTTAGTTTCTGCTTTCCTACTGGTAGCAAAGATTTCTGATAAAATCTTTATGCGGATCTTCGGGGAACAGCTTTCCTCTTCTGAAAGTCTTCAAGAGCTCCTTCCATCCTCGAATAGTAAGTGCCACCAGACAACCTTTGCAGAGGAGTTTCTTCACAATTATTGCAATTTAAGCAGGTATTGCACACCCGAACAGATACTATATAATGAAACATAATGCATTGGCGTATACCATGGTAGCTATTTAATTGCCTATGTTGTTCTTACAAATAGAATTTTGAATTAATGTAGATTTCTGAGAATTTTTATGTTTTTATATAATTTTCTGTTTTGCACTGACCTGTTTCAAAAGGAAATCTCTCCTCGCCTTGGAGTGAAGGCAGTATTGCAAACCCACTAAAAAAGGATATCCTGAGAACTACTAAAGCAAAAATCTTTCTTAGCTTGAATAGTTTTTGTTTTCTACTGACAAGTGGACCTTTGCAGAGTTTTATTATAGGACTGACTTATTTGTAATGAATTCATTAGAATATTAACCACTTGACCTATATTATACAGCCACTACTCAAGATGGCAATCAGTTGACCTGAAAACACCCAGGAGAGTTACAAAAAGAGCTGGGGCTCAGATTTATGGTAAGTGACCTGGGACATTGCAAAACACTTTGGAATATTAGCTAATGCATTATGCTCATTGTTTTACTAAAAACTAGGGTCAGCAGAGGCTGGTGACATTTTGTGTGACTGCAGTAGTCATAAAGGATAAACCGTGAAAGACAGTGTTGCAGAATTTTCTCATATGCAGCAGGTCTTGATTAGAACTGTCTGAACAAGGTCCCAGTACTGATGAAACTAGACAAGAGGTAAAGATTACACCATAGGAAAAAAAACCAGTCATTTCAGTTTTACTTGCTACCTATATTTTGGCAAAGGGCAAAGGCCGGAATCTGGACTGAAATATATTTATGTTGGGAGCTATACATATGTGGAGAAAGACAGTTTCTGTCTCAGGAAGCCTTGCAGGTTGTTACAGTGATCAGAAAATATCCCTCTCTTACAGCATTCTATGTAAGACTCTTAGAGCTGGTGGCTCACTATTACATAGGCTGTTTTTGTTGAACCCCCTCCTTTCAGTCTTACATTTCTCTGAATGCTGTGTTGATCTCTATTTATTCAATTTATTATTTTAAATACTTTTGAGACTGTTATTTTAGAGACTGAGTTGCATTTTGCTTTGGTTCTCTAGAGCTTTGTAAAATATGTGTAATAAGAATAGGCACTGTTGTTTTAAAACACTGCTGCCAAAAGAGAGGACATTGCTGTGGGAGTACAGCATCTTCCAAGCTAATAGTGGCCAGCTGCTGTCATTTGTCCTGGAGAGGCATTTCACTAAGAGCCATACAAGACATAGCCCTTGCATTTCAGAACCCTATCAAAAATACTATCTCAATGTCTTAAAAGAAGTCTGTTGCTTCTTCATTTGTACCTGGTGCAATGTTTCCTCTTCGACACTCAGCTCCCCCTCTCCCCATTAACAGCAGCATCCAGGCCTGTCACAGTATTTTTAAATCACAGATTTGCCACTCTCAAAGAAAATAAAAATATTTTGGGGGGATAAATAGAATGGTTATCTGCTTTGACATGAATCTCCTGCTTTATTTGAGATTTATTTATAAAAATATATAAAACAAACATGAAGTTATACCTTATATTCTGACTTTTGACTCCGAGATAATGATTTCTAGCTTTCTCCTGAAAAAGAAGCCCCTTTTTCTCCTGCTGCTTCTTTGTCTTCTCCTGAAAATCAGATTCTAAAAAATGTTATTCTGCATATTTTAATGCCTGAAGCAATCAAGGAAATGCGTATAAGTTGTAATTGAGCTCACTCAGTCAAGTCTCTGCATTCAGAATAGCCACCTAGATCCGAAGTGCTGTCACAGCTAAAAGGCTGCATAAGTGACGTTTTTTTCATTTGTTCTGCCCTCAATGGGTAATTGTAATTCTGTCTTGGTGGGCTTGCTAAAAATGTGTTTGCAAAACCTCCTCCTCCTGTATGCTGACAGATAAGAGAATGTGCTGTAATCCTCATTCTTTGTACAGGGAGCTGCTTGCCACTTTGACGGAAAGAATGAGCTCCAGGCTCCCAAAACCAGTTTTTGATTGTTTAGCTGGTCATTGCTCCAGATTCATTATCTGAGCTATCAATATCTTGTCCCTATCATTTTCAGCACTCATCTACTGAAAATATTGTGCTGTTCATAAAGCAAAGAAGTTCTTTGAGAAGTAAAAAATAGTTTTGCTATTTATTCTCTGTGACTTGACAGCAATCCTCTCAGAAGCCTTAAGAAGCGCTAGGCTTCCTTTCAATTCAAGATATTGTGTGCAGAAAAGACTCAATGGGCTACATCCAAAATATGATTATTGGTCTAAAGTGGGAACTAACTCTCTAAATCCCAAGCAGTAATCTTGAATATGAGAGTTCAGTGTCCAAAATGCCTTGGGGGAATTTATGTCCCCTATGCACCTTTTTCCAATATTTAATTTTCCTGACACCAGAAAGTCAGTGATGTGTCAAGGTATATCATTATCTTAGCAGGTCAAAAACAGCAGCACTAAGTTAAATTAGGTTTAATTTGCCAGTCATTCTAGGGCATAGGTATGCTGAGAGACTGATTCTTATAGAGATTAGCAGCATAGCAGTGTAAATCTGTGATCTTACAAAATTAAGTGGGAGCTGCCTCTTAAAAAGAGAAAAAAGTCTGAGGAATTGTTTAATACAACAGCAGAGTAGCTATTAGATTTTTTTCTACCACTTGTCGAGGGGCTTCACACCTCCTCAGTCCCTCCCAAAGCTTCCCTAAGCGCAGGACTGGGGGTCAACCTCTGGTGTGCAGCAGTGTCAGTGGGCAGCCAGGGAGATGTGAGTGTGCTTTGGGGTGAAGGAGAAGAAGCACAGATTGTTACACTTTGAATGAACACAGGGAGAGCCTTCGTCTTGCTGGTCGGGATACTCTTACAGGAGGTGCAGGCTAGGTTCCGGCCGCTGGGTACTGGAATGCATTTTTTTTCTGGTCATATAAAGAAAAAAAACAAAAAACCCCAAAACAAACAAACAAACAAAAACCCCTGGGATATTCAGTCCTTGTGCATAAGGGGAAAGAACACTGTACCACTGGGTCTCAAAGGGACAGACAGATTTCTACTCCATTTGGGAAAGGAGTTTTGAAAGGAGCTGGAGGTCTTCTTTCAGAGGAGGGTTCAAAACTACTGATGAGAGTGTCATGCCTGTAAATTGTTGTGAGAGTCCATTTAGGCCATATGCCTCTTTTTTCTTATTAAAAAGCTTTAAACACTGTCTGACACTTAGGTATCTCCTAAACATTTGTGGGGTTTTTTTTGGAGTTTCTTTCAAGGTGCCTAGATGTACGAAATTATAATAATGAAAATCAAGATACTGAAATCATTCCACTCTGGAGCCAGACACTTTCAAACTGGAGATTGTAATGCTCAGCATCGTAGTATCTAAACTCAATGTTCAACTTGGTTTTATTTTAGTTAGCATGTGGTCTAACTCATAGGTCCCTAAGTTGAACTGGTTCTGTATTCAATTTTTAGATTGTCATAATGACATTACTGAGACAAAATATTCAGTCTCAAAATAGCATATGTGTGGGGAAAATACAGTGTGAGAAGGTTATTTTTCTATATTAAAAACTTTTTTCTCTATCTTTTCTTGAAACAATAAAAATAACTAAAATGATAAATTTTTCATGAGTGTTTCATCATAACAAAAATTTGAATGCATTTTATGGTTTAACTTAGCCTACAGAAAAAAAAAAAATGCATGTTCACAGAAAAAAAAGTGGTCTTCTGTGTATTTTTCTTGCCAAGTATTTCTTCCAAACCTGGAATTTTGTTTCCAAAATTCCTTAAATATGATTTCTGCAGACTAAATATTCAACCTATTGTTATGTTGCTTAGAATTCTTGTTAATCTTCAATCTTGATGTCTTACATGGGTTCATAATGTCAGTAAGTCAGATAAAAGAAGTCTGACTGTATCTCAGTTGTTACATTTGCTAGAAGACAGACCCAGCCTTCCAGTGCCAGCTGCATTAAAATGCATTAGATTACCATTGCTCTGAAAAAGAATCATCTAAGTAGTCTTGCTTTGAGAGCAGGGACAGAAGTCCTTGCTGTCAAATCCTCATCACTGCAATCTCCTGTCACTGACAGGTAAAGCTAATTATATTCCTGCTCATTTAATTTTGTTTCTTTCTTAGGGAACAAAAAAAGGGCTTAAGTGCCTGCCTACCTAAAAATGATCACAACAGATTGTTGGGGTCACCTACCTACAGGAGCACTGCTAAACTTTCAAGTCAAATAGGAAAATGCATAATGAATGTAAATCTCTATCAAACATATGATCCTGGAAAGAAGGTGGACTCAACTGCTGTCTGTATTTAGATGGCATTTTAGAGGATCAGATCCCAGCCAGATTCCTGAGGCAGACTGCATACACATTTGGTCTAGTGTCTTTGAAAAACTCTAATGTGCTACTAGAAGCTGAGATTAGAACTGATATGAATTACACAGCAAAGGAATAAGAATCTGCAGCAAGAAATAATTTACAACAAATAGGTAGCGGCTATTCTGTATCATATTTGATGCCCCCAAATAGAAATTAAATACGATCCAGAAAGTGAGAAGTGAACAAACACAATTGATTCATAGGAAGAAAAGGAGGGAGATGGGTTAGAACATTGTTATTGACTTTGTTGTGTTACATCGGGGATTGGAGGCTGAATGAAATATGTTTAGCTTGAATCTGAACTGCCAGTCTCAACCTTTGATTAAAAATAAAAACTGTTACATCATGACATGCAACATTCTCAATCTACTATCCCCAATTAAAAAGCATTTTATGTAGCTGCACTGCACTACATTTCAGATATAATAGATTATGTTTAGTTTTAGGCCATGCAAACAGTCCTGGTAAATGACTGGTTACAGAGAAGCTGATAGCTGGTATTGCAGAGGAGGGGAAAATATTCCTACAAACGTATGAATTATCTAATATCAGATACAAAACTTGCTAATGTTGGAATGCTAAATAATTTCTGGGATCAGATATTATTTGTAATTTGTAACTTGTGGAATTTCCTACTAACCATCAACCACAAAAGTATCTAATTTCTGCAGTGAAGTACCACAGCTGCACAGAAAGAAAATTGCTTTCTCAATTCAAATGTATAAAGTAAAATAATTGGTGTAAAACTATATATTTTTAAGAAAATTAGCTTCCTCAAATGACTAAGTGCTATGGAACTCTTGCCAGGATGATTTATTTCTATCATGTAGATAATAAGTTCAAATCCATTAGATTTTTACTGAAGACACTATAAATTAATACCTCAAGGTTATAATGTTTAATTTGGTGAATATCAATATTAATAACCAGCTGTGACTGTCACCTACACTTTATCCTGTTTAACACCATATAATACATTGCACTGAAAAATATACGTATACAGTTGAAAAGCTAGGAAGGAAAGCAATGCAACTTTGAAGAAAATCCACTGGAAGCATCATCTAATTGCTAATTAGACTCCTCAAAAATCCAGTATCTGCAATGATGAATGTGCTCTTGACAATAGAATGGGGTGAGTCATTCTGGCACACAGGGTTTTGCTTAACAGTACAATTAATCTTTCAGTTTAAGGAGGAAATTGTTTATTACACATTCTCCCCTTTCTTTCTGGACTGAGATGGAGCATTCTGAATGTCTTTCAAACCACACTTTTTGTTCTTATTTGATGTTGATTCACCTGATCTAACATTTTGGTAATATATTAACTTCCATGTAAGGGTTCAGGTGGCTGGAGATTTATCTATCACCATTTTTAATAGGCATCAAGAGGGCAAATCTTAGCTGGCTGTCTACTAAATTTCTGAAAACAGAGCCATTTGCTGTTACATTTGTACAATTTCTCCATTGTAAAATGGAGAAAAGTAATTTAAAATTCAGGAGTAAGACTTGGCTGAACAACCAAAACATTCAAAGTCATTAAAGTGGCCATAAACATTTCTTCAGGGTGAAACTTCTTAGTACTACAAAAAGTCAGCACTGTGCTATCGAATCCCTCTTAGTGGCACTGTAGATTGCTTGAGCTTCCCAGAACTGCTGAAAGAGTCTCCACACTGACACATAATAAACATGGAGCAGCAGGGTGAGAAGAAGGGTCAGTAGAGTTATATTTAGAGAGACATGGGGACCCAAGGACTCTAAACACTTAGTATGGATGGGTAGCAGCTGCTGCTCCAGCAAAAGCTTCCTGCAGCCCAGCTGCCAGCTCGGATCCTCAGCATGATGCTAATTTCTGCAGTCTCACAGAGTCCTCTTCCACTCCTGAGATACAAACTTGCTATCATCCCCTGGAAAATGGGGGATTTCACAAAGTGCTTTGCACTTTCTCAGAATGAGAGGGATAAAGAACTACAACCAAAACAGGTGCCTAAAGAGAGCTGCAAGCACAAGCGAGATACTTAGGTGCAGCCCTGCAAATACATAACCTTTATAGGCTCCACACTTTTTACTCAAATGTTCTTCAATCACTCACAGCTGTTTTAGCATGCCTAGACAAGTTCTACAGCTGTCACAGGACAGCAGTTTGGCATTGATTTCCTGACAAAACCTGAAAGACATTTGCAAACTAGTTATTTCTTCACCTAACTTGTCTGTGGACTTGACACTATAGTTTGCCAAAAGCATACAAAATGTGCATCTTCAAGAGCAGTGACTTTTCTGAAAATTGATATAATTTTCCGAAGAGCTCGATTTTTTTGTTTTCATTGTTTGGGAGGGTTTTTTTTGGTGGTGGGCAGGATAGGTCTTTAACACAACCACAGAGGAGGCAAGTATTGCTTATATTATACGATAATTATGATTCTTGTTAGTAAAAGTACTGAAATCTAGTTTTCCTTTCATAACACTGAAGTCCAGAACAGTGTATATGGTTTATTCAAAGCAGAACAGATGATGTAGCTCCTCAAATTAAAATGAGTCAGAAAACAGTTGAGGTAAGAAGGGGCCTCTAAAGATCTTCTTTTAGTCCAACCCCCTGCTTAGAGCAGGATCACCTACAGCAGGTTTCTCAGGGCCATGCCCAGTCAGGTTTTGAGTATCTGCAAGGATGGAGACTTCATAACCTCTCTGGACAACCTGTACCAGTGCATGGCTACCCTGACAGTAAAAAAAAAAAAAAAAAAAGTATAAAAGTATTTTCTTATGCTCAGAAGGAACCTCCTGTGTTTCAGTTTGTGCCCATAACCTCCTGTTGTGTCACTGGGCACCATTGAAAAGAGCCAAAAAAAAAAAAAAAAAAAAAAAGTATAAAAGTATTTTCTTATGCTCAGAAGGAACCTCCTGTGTTTCAGTTTGTGCCCATAACCTCCTGTTGTGTCACTGGGCACCATTGAAAAGAGCCTGGCTCTGTCTTCCTTACTCACTCCCACCAGGTATTTTAACACATTGGTAAGATCCCCTGAACCTTCTCTTTTCCAGACCAAAGAGACCCAGCTATCTCAGCCTTTCCTTATATCAGATGCTCCATGCCTTAATCATATTTGTGGCCCTTCATTGAACCTGCTCCAGTACCTCTACATCCCTCTTGTACTGGGGAGCCCAGGAATGGACTCAGCACTATGGATGTGTCTCACCAGGAATGAGTAAAAGGGAAAGATCACTTCCTTTGACCCACTGGTGACACTTTTCCTGATATAGCCCAGGTTGCTGTTGGCCACCTTTGCTGTGAGAATGCATTGCTGGCTTGCTGTCCATCAGGACCCCTGCGTCTTTTCTCACAAAGTTGGTTTCCAGTCAGTCACCCTTCAGTGTGCACTGATGTATGAGCTTATTCCTCTCCAGGTATCGGGCTTTGTGTTTCCTGTTGACAAACTTTGTGAGGTTCCTGCTAGGTCATTTCTCCAGCCCATCAATGTCCCTCTGAATGGGATATTGCCATTCTGGCATATCAGTTACTCCCCTCACAGTTTTTTATCACCTGCAAACTTGCTGATGGTGTACTCTGTCCCATCATCCAGATCACTAATAAAGAAGTTAAAGCATATTCAACACAGTATTGACCTCTGGGGTACACTACCATGACTAGCTTCAAGTTGAACTTTGTGCTGTTGGTCACAACCTTTTGAGGTCAGCAGTTATTTTCAGTCTACTTCATTCACCATTTATTTAGTCTGTACTTCATCAATTTGTCAGTGAGGATGCTACATGAGACAGTGTCCAATGTTGAAATCATTATGAATTCAAGACAAACAATATCCGTTGCTCTACTTTCATTCACTAAGGTAGTAATTTCATCACAGAATGCTATTAGTTTGGTCAAGCATGGTTTCCCCATTGTAAATCCACACTGTCTACTCTCAATTACCTTCTTCATAACTTTAGAGAGGGTTTTCAGGAAGATTTGCTCCATTACCTACCCGGGGATTGAAATGAGGCTGGCAAGTCTCACCTTAAAGGCTAAGCCAAAATAGCAACCAAGCAAATTCTCCTGGTATGTGGTATATGGAGCACTCATTGACATGGCACCTGGGTAACAGAGCTGCTGCCTGGCCCTTTATCCAAGCCAGCAGAAGAATCGCAATGCAGGACTGAGCACCTTTGAGGGGACGCTACCGAGAGTTACATTTTCCAGGCACAAGACTTTGGCTGCTCTTACAGTCTCTGACAAATGGGGATCATAGCTTAGGTGGGTCCACTGAGGTGGAGAGAGGGAAAATGTTAACATGTCTCCGAAATGATGCAGCAACTGGGATTTAACAGTGCTTGTGAGTCTGATACTTCTTTGGTGTTGGGGATTCAGTTTTAGCAGTTTCCTCTCCTTGTTTCTCAGGGAAATGGAAGGGGAAAGCCTCCCTTTGTGCTTCGAAGAACAAGAGGGTGAACCCACAGCTACTAAAAGTACTGTAGAAGAGAGGCCAGATTGGGTGCTCCCAGTATTTGGTGTGACGTAAGACCCCCACAACTTTTAGCATGGTCTTGAGTGTCGTGAGTGCTGGTGTCAAATGCAGGACATGGGAGTTCACTGTGGGGATAGAGCCTACAATCAGTGTGAGTTAGGCATTTCAGCTCTGGAAAATCCTACTGTTGGTCCCTTTTAATGGCAGAGCCACCAATTAAGTGACAGTGTGTTTAGAAGAGTGTGGGAAAGATACAAATGGTGTAATAAGGGAGCATCAAGCACCTCAGTGCATTGAGGAGCACTAAGGAAGGAAGAGCAGAAAAAATATTATAGAAGAACAAAAATGTCTGTCATCTTTGTTGTTAGTTTGTTACATGCTGAGTGTATTTATATGTAATACTCATATTACCAAAAGTAACCACTGCTTTCTAGTGCCATGCTGTGAAACATGCCCTCAAGCAAGTGACTCCCTGGAAAATGATGTTACATCACTCGTGTATCAGTGGCTTTATTGCTCCACAGTGTCACTTTAAGCAGCCTGTGCTTCGGGAGCAAAACAAGGCATCGCTTTCTTGCCAAGAGTGTTCTTTTAAAATCTATCAGTATAGTTACAGGCTGGCAAAGAGTTCCCATTCTCAGGTGGATAATTGCCACCTTGCTTCTTCAGGTCTTTTCTTCTCTACCTGCAGGTACTCATGGTTTCTTCTACAAGCAAATAGACCTTCTTCTTCTCTGTATTTAAAAGCATAGGTGACTGGCTAATAATGCTGAAGTGTACACCATGCTTGAATCAACAAACAAGGGTAGATCTACTGCTTCTCGAGGGAACAGTAACATATGTTTACTGTCTGGCTATAGTCACAGTTGATTAAATCATTTGCTGATGCAGACTAGATAGCACTATGTATGCAGTAAGGATCCTTAGGGTTGTTTTTTCTTAATCATGCAGAGTACAATATCATCTGTTGCCTTAAACCATGAGATGTCTGAAATCCTTAAAGGGTGCTTTCTGTCCCTTATCATAGAAGTCATCCACTTCTTTCAAGTAAAGGACAAAAACCAAAGAAAACAAAACAATAACCCAGCCCCCACTCTCCTCAACTTTGAGCCTGCTTTTAAAATTTAAATTTATATATTTCAATTGTCATAGGTATACAGGAATTAGAATATTTTCACATTAAATATTTCCATGTTACCCAACAAACAGTTCAAAAGTAAAGCAAGAAAATAGATTTACAGCACTTTTATTTTTGCTGTACATGTTATATTATTGTCAGTCAATTCAAAGTCATTTTTACAGGCCTTGAAATGCAGTAAAGAACATTAAACCATGAGAACTTACACATCCCAAGGTGTGTGTTTCAAGGCTGTTTCCTCAAAGATTTACAATCAAACTAACCTGTACCTCATTTAACCAGGTGTCCCGATCCGATGTTGGGATCATTTAAATGTCCCGATCTGATGTCGGGGAAGGTTTCGATATGATCCAAAGAGCAAGATTAAGACACAAACGAGGTCAAATGCCGCACTCCCAGAACACCTTTTATTACAAATGAGGGAATGAAAGATGGAAATCAAGCAAGGAGTCGGGATAGGGCAGCAAGAATAGTCACCACCATGGGTCCAGCGACGAGGTGACGGTGAGGGGTGGGCGAGGAGGTCTCGGTTGCTTGTTCCAGCAGTGATGCAACGTGGCGTGGTGTTGCGCGGAGCGGTGCGGTGCAGTGTGGTCAGGCGGTTGTCCTCTCTGTCTCTCTCCTTCTCTCCCTCCTTTTCTCCCTCCTTAAATACCTCTTCGAGGGCCGTGGTTTCCAAAGCAATGGCATGTCTCTTCGTGCCCCCCAGCACTTAGGGCAGGGACATGTCTGGGCAGAACACCCCCACAGGCAGGGTGCCTTCACAAGTCAGGGTTTCCAGAACCTGGTGGTCCTGTGACCGTCCTTGCAAGCAATCTTTGAGACAAGTTTATAGTGCAGTTCTTCACACCAGGTAGGTGACAAAAGCACAGGTGATGCAATTTTGTGTTAATGTGCTTTCCCAGGTTGGACTGAGGAGAGAACAGGGTGGTTGTATCACAGAGACAGAGTTAGTGAGACATGAAAGAGAAAAGGAGCTTGATGGATTTATCTAGAAAATGTTCATAAGGGTACTGGTACTTGATAAAGGACTGCAAAAGTCAACATACCACTGAACAGAGGCCAAATAAAACAACTGATGCCAAAGTCTATTGGAGGAAGGTTTGTTCTCATAACAAAATGTGTAAAAGAAACCAAACTCTTCCATTCTTGACTGACTGAAAGAGTAAACAAAGACAGTAGCTGTGTTCGATGATACTTTTGTTTTAACTGTGACCATATCTCCTGAGCTATGTAGATCTCTCAGCCAGGATTAATTTGCTGCATTTCCCTTTTACCTCATCCTGGTAGTCCAACACAGGAGAAGGATTTCCAGGCCCTGTGGGACCTGCTTGCTTCTTTACACAAGACAAGGTCTGGTTAGAGGGACAGGTGTTGGTGCTTTAAGAGCCGAAGCTGCAGGTGGCTTCAGCCTTGAGCAATTAATTCCTGACTTTGAGTGAAAAATAAAACAAAGGAGATTAACAAGCAAGAATGTGTATGAGACAAGTTAAGGGATGGTTTACTTATGTGCTGTAATCAGTAACCAGTCAGAAGTAAAAGAAAGGCTCGTGAACAGGTGGAATTATCTAATTAAGTATTGTAAACAGGCATGTGAACAGTAGCTTTTAGCCAATGAATGAAGAGTTGTTTATGTGTGTGTGTTAGCAGTTTAAGAGTATACAAGCAATCATGTAACCAACAATAAATGTCTCCAGTTAGATTCACATTGAATCATGTGGAGTCCAGGATTCGTCGCTCTTGCAAGTGGTGACCCTGACATGATCTGCCAGGAGAGTTTATGGAGAGGGGATGACCGCCTTGAGAGAGGGAGCCTCGGCTGGAGACAGCGCCGGCTGGAGTGTAGCTGGGTCGCAGTAGGGGGTACTGCGAAGTAAAGAAGTTGAATCGTGACAGACACCTGAGAGGTCAGGTGAGGAGCTGGGGATGAGATAGGGCAACAAGTAACAAAGGAAGAAAAAGCAATAGTTAAGCTCCTCTTGCATATCCTTTCAAAGAAAGGAATTAAGTTTGATGAGACTGTGCTTCGGCAACTGTTAATTTGGTGCCAAGATAAGGATTTCTCTGCGAACCCAGCCAGAGCCTTTCAAGTGGAAATCTGGGAAGAGATAGGAAAAGTTTTATAGGAATCGATTAGCCGCAGAGAGAAAGACACAAAAGACTTTGCAACAGCTTGGTGATTGATTTCAGACACTTTAAAAGCTATGAAAAAAAAACTGTGGCAAAGTGTGCGTCCGCAGCCACGAACTACCAAAAAAAAAAAAAAAGAGACAAGCGCCACAATGTCTTACTGGTACAGGTGTTTGCTCCCGACCCTACTAAATACTCACTTCCTGAGGATGATGACTCAGAGCAGCCCCCTAACCACTCCCCCAGCCCCGAAGCTGCCCAGCCTGCCCACTCTACCCCTCCGTTGCCTGAAAAAATGGAAGTCCATCTGCCCGAGGCCTGAAATCTTCTTGGAAATTCCTTGATCCCAGGGTTTAATTGTTCAAAAGGAAGAGTCAAAAGATCTAGGAGACTCAGCTCTACTTACTGATTTTACCTCATCATGGGACCCCCTGCACCTCCCTGAAATGAGCTCAACCTCCACTCCGGACCCTCTAAAATTTTGGAAAAAGATTAAAGAACAGGCAGCTGCTGAAGAGGACTCACGCAACAGGAGCGCTGTGTGGGACTAGCTATCATCTTACACATCTGTTGTAAAAAAAAAAAAAAAAAAAAAAAAAAAAAAACCCAA
>NW_010337781.1:10553-18032 GCF_000700745.2 Antrostomus carolinensis | reverse complement strand
CCCTGGTTGGAAGACAAGCAAGAGGCACAAAAGAAAGATAATCAGTCTTGAGCTTATAGTTATTACTGCATTAAGGTTTCTGGTAATTGGTGTGGTTTCAGGACCCTGGGCTGTAGTACCTAGACAGAACATGTGGGTAACTTTTGCTAATATAACGAAGTAAGAATCATTGTGTCTTTCACTGGTTATGCCCGGGGATCCTTTTAGAACCTGTCTTGTAGGAGTGCCTTTGTAAAACTTTGAAAGCTTTTTAGGATATGTAAGTAATGGTAGCATCATCACATTTAATGAAACACAAATTCAGCAGCTATATAATCAGACATGGCCAAATAACAATTTTAAGCACTATAAAAATGCTATGCTAGCTTTTAGATCTGTTTTTATAATCTCGCATTAAAACACATCTCACAGAACCACAACAACACTCGACACAAGAGAAGCGTTTCTTATTTTGATGAAAATTGTAACGATCAGGTACAGTTTTGGGACACTGCTGCTATGGTCCTAACTGCATTGTTTTCCCCTAACGTTACAGCAGGAAAAGCATTAGGAGATGTGAAAAAGCTAGGTTGTTGGATGGTTAAACAAACAAATCTCGTGTCAGAAATTCTCACGCAGATGTTAGTAGACACTGATTGCATTAGACATGCAACATTGCAAAATAGAGCAGCAATTGAATTTTTGCTTTTACCTCAAGGACATGGTTGTGAGGAATTTGAAGGTATGTGCTGTATGAATTTATCAGACCACTCAGAATCAATTCATATGGCCATTAAAAGGTTAAAGAAAAATATCAAACAGTTGAGCATAAATAGTGATGATTGGTTAAGCGGGTGGTTTCAGAGTTGGGGAATACAAGGATGGGTCTCTTCACTATTAAAGTCAGGACTAAAGGTGTTATACGTAAGTTTGGTGATCCTCCTATTAGTACCTTGTTTGCTATCATGTCTGAAAAGGACCCTTCAGAAAGTGGTAAACAATGTCTTTGTGGTACAAAAACAAAAAGGGGGAATTGTTGACGCGTTAACAGCCAAAGCTGCAGGTGGCTTCAGCCTTGAGCAATTAATTCCTGACTTTGAGTGAAAAATAAAACAAAGGAGATTAACAAGCAAGAATGTGTATGAGACAAGTTAAGGGATGGCTTACTTATGTGCTGTAATCAGTAACCAGTCAGAAGTAAAAGAAAGGCTCGTGAACAGGTGGAATTATCTAATTAAGTATTGTAAACAGGCATGTGAACAGTAGCTTTTAGCCAATGAAGAGTTGTTTATGTGTGTGTGTTAGCAGTTTAAGAGTATACAAGCAATCATGTAACCAACAATAAATGTCTCCAGTTAGATTCACATTGAATCATGTGGAGTCCATGATTCGTCACTCTCGCAGACAGGAGAATGTCAGTGTGCCAGAGCTGGAGGCTGGTATCTGATATGGATCTATTGGACATCTGTTAAGGCACCATGCTACTTGTTTCCAAATGCTGAGCTACTCAGGATCTCAGGTTAACATCTCACCACATCTTGCACAGCCAATCTGCCAAGTGATTCTGGACCACTGTGGGCATCTGAGGGGATCAAATGCTTCCCATTGGCATACTTGCTCTGGTCCACCACTGAGGAACAGCACACTCTTGGACAGCTATTCACTGTGTAGTGGACAAGCACTGCTTCTGGATGTTCACTCCAGTTTCCAGGGGGCAGTTGAAGAGGTAGGAAGCTACCTGCAACTCAGAGGGTGTGACATAAAGAGATGACATGGCTTGCTCAGCAGAAACAGAACAATTCTTCCTTTCCCTCTAAGACTTGAGGGCCTCCTCAGGGGCAAGGTACTGCTGCACAATGGGTGTCCGTTCTTGGCACATGTCATCAGAGATTAACATCTCACATCCTCAGGTTTGACAGCTCATTACTTACTTGTGCCGGGGTCTGGAGGATTATGAGGTTTTGGACTCCATTACCCAAACTGATTGCTTTATGAAATGAATGCCACAGCTGAAGCAATAACAATACCTCAGTGCTCCCTAGAAAAGGCCCCAGTGAGGTAGAGAGGATGAGACAGTGGGAATTCACAAAAACATGGGGAATGGACATTGGAGCACCTCTTTTATGAAGAAAGGTTGAGGGAGCTGAGCTTGTTTAGCTTGGAGAAAAGAAGGCTCCGGGGAGACCTCATTGCAACATTCCAGTATTTGTAAAAAGGAGGGAGAATGACTTTTTACATGGGTAGATAGTGATAGGGAAAGGGGAAATGGTTTTAAACTAAGAGAGGGGAGATTTAAGTTAGATATTAGGAGGAAATTTTTCACCCAGAGGGTGGTGAGGCACTGGAACAGGTTACCCAGAGAAGTTGTGGATGCCCCATCCTTGGAGGCATTCAAGACCATGTTAGATGGGGCCCTGGGCAGCCTGATCTAGTGGCTGGCAGCCCTGTCCACAGGGGGGTTGAAACTAGATGATCTTTAAGGTCCCTTCAAACCCAAGCCATTCTATGATTCTGTGATACTATGAATGGAGAAGAGGGTAAAATGTTATTCATTGTACCGGTTTCAAGTTTCTTGTGCCTCTTTACAATAATCATGAACAGCTCCAGCCAGCTTTGTGGCAGCAGATGTAAACATCACAACTGGAAGTCTTTTCAAGATGAAAACATGTAAATTAAAGTTCTGTCATGAACTAATTTTCTAAGATCCCATTATAGCCAGTGGAGTTCTAGCCAATACAGTCTCTAAAGGTTGTGGAACAGTTTGTTATCTAGTATCTCAGGCTGAGATGGATCACTCCAGGTGCAATGGACTGTATTGATTACATCTCCTTTGCCTATAGTGGGAGCCTCAGGAGATCACTCACAAGTAGGTATTGATGTTGAATATAGGAGTCTTTAGCAGGGGGAAATTTCTTCCCATATCTCAAGTTCAGAGGAGAGCTGGAGTAGAGAAGCACCAGCAAGCAACGGTGGTCAGTGAGTTTGTGTGCCAAAGCAACAGGGAGAGGCTTCAAAGGGACTGTGGTGGCAAACCTGTCACACTGTGGTGAGTTGTTCAGCGTGTCATTCTGCATTCAGTATGCAAACACACATGCACACGCACACACACACATATATACACACATGAATAAATAGTCTCTCTGGAGCCATGTGTGTATTCCTATTAAAAGAATGCAACCTGTGCAGATAATAATTTATGAACTACATCAAACCCACTTTTGAAAACTGGTCTACAGAATATGGCAAGAGCTGAGACCACAGTGAATATTTATTACTGAGATTATAACCTAGTGAAAGTAGAGGCTTATAATGCAAACACATTCAGATGTTTTAACTGTGACTTTGCCAAGCAATGCCTGGGAGCCTGATCTGAAGACAGTTTAAAGCAATGGAAAGCTTCCCACAGACTTCAGTGGGTTTTAGGATCAGGCCTCCAATGTGACTTGCAATGCCTGTATGTTAAACATTCATTTATCTCTCTGTTGTTCTGAATCAGTCAAAAGTCTGCAGTACCAAATTCCTTTTAACTGCTAGACCAGGGGGAGCAAACTACTTTCAGCATGGCATGCAGGGAGTGATATGAACAGCTTCCATTAACACTAAGGGGCAAATAGTGTGTAATTCTGTATATGTTGCAAAAACTTTACCTCATAAAATGTACTGCATTACACATACAAAAAATGTTCTTGTTGTTTTCAATTCCTAGATATTTATTGGACATTTCTACCACCAGACATTTCTTTGTGCAGAATGGTCTTCTGTCTGTTTTGGGGAATAGTATATTGACATATAAATTTTGGCTAAAATATGCAAGAGCCATATTTTAAACATGAGACCTATTAGAGTGATAGTCCATAGATTTAAATCTTCGACTTTCTGTGTGAAGTGAAAACAAACTGTACTTTTTCCTTTTCATTCTATGATGCAAGTGTTTAATTGTTTCAGCAGAGCTGATAGGCAAGCAAAGGCAACAAAATTTATGTAGTTCTTCCCAGAATGAACAAAAGATGTCTAAATAGAATTTCAGATGGAAAACGGCACTCATAAATTCCCCAGCTTTCCCTTTTGACATCAAATCTTTTATCAGATTTGTTTTATAACATTCTTTGAGATGCTGTTTTTCTTTTTTCTACAGTATTACAAAATGCTAAAGGCTTGTAGGAGATGAGAGAATATGCATTTCATAAAAATACTTATGAACATTTTTTTTCTCTAGTATGTGGAATAGCAAGAGTGCCCCACTTTTTGATCAGAATTCCAGATTTTTGTTATGGCTTTTGGTATGTCATCGAATAACTGTGTGGTCAATAGGCTATTCATTACTTACAAAAAAGCAGTATATAAATCATTAAAATGGAAGTAACTAGTGAATTTTGAGGCTAATGTATTTCAAGTGCTTTCAGTACAACCCTATGATGAACAGGGCTGATGTATTTTGATCCTGTTTTTCTGCATGACATCCACTAACAAGTAATAGCTCAGCAAGCAGATCTGAACTCTTTCAGACCAAGTAATGTTAGCCAGGTCATTCATCCATGTTCATCATCTCTGTCAAGGGGAAGAGGATACTTCATTATCTGAGATCTCTTTAATGGTCACTTCCGACACGCCTGCTGTGCCCGGGCAGCATTTCTTTTTACTCATCTTCAACCTCAAGCTGACAGAAATTCATAGAGAGAGACTTCTGTGATTCTCTTTTTCTCTATAGTAGTGACTGTAGGTTTCAGTTTGGGTTTAGTTTTTGGATTTATTTTTTATTTTTTTATAAACAGTGGATTATTATCTGTTTTTATAGGAGATAGGACTTTATTTTTGAACATAACTCTGTACAACTCCTCTGTCTATAAAAATGGATCTTTTTGCTGGTTCCAATTGAGCAATTGTTTGCAAAATAGATCATCAAAAGCAGAAATTCTGCTGGCTTGTATTCATTCTTTGGAATTTCTTTCTTACAATGTAAATAGAAAATCCTATTCATGGTATGGCCTTGTCCAGTGGCAAGCAAGTAGCAGATTTTTATACATGACCTTTTAAAATGAGTAATCTCTCTTATGAGGTCTATACTGCAAAATCCTCACATAAACATGGTTAGATTCCTGATATGTTCAGTTTGGTCCAGAAATTAATTACACCAGTAGAACTCGTCAGCTGCAAGTTGTATTTAGCTGCACCTCCTATGCTTTTTCTCTGGGCTCCATGTTCTGCATTGCCTCACAGGGCTGAACATCCCCTTTAGATGAATAGATAGTGCAGTCTTCTCTATACATAGTTCCACTGATAACTTTGAACCTTGGTGCAGTCATGGCACTGACACCATTATTTGGTAATTATTACATATAGAGAATCTGGTATTTGAAGGGTTAGACTATATAAGCAATACCCACCAGGCGTTAAGATAAAGTGCACCATTTATACAGCTTATTTTTCAGATGCGTGTGTATGAAATTTATTGTATCTGCTTCTGAAAATCCAGTTCCTGTCAGTGCTGGATTTCATGGGAGTCTTATTTTACTCCTTTACCGTTTTTCTCTCATTTGTTCTGAGTTGTTCCAAATCTCTTTTTTAGTACTCTGCATGAACAATGTGTCAACTGCTGTGCTTCTTGGATGGGACTGGCCTTCTCCACTAACCAGAATAAGCAGTTGTGTTTCAAGGATAGAGTAACCAGGTCCCTGTGAGGGACCCAGTGTCAGAGTGGCTGGCCCTGGGAAGGGTTGACACTGCAGCTGACTGTTCCCCAGAGCACCAACCTCCACCATTGGATGACTGCTGCTGCCACAGAGCAAAGAAGATATGAAGGAAATCACAACTCTCAAACTCAGACATGTTCATCAGGTCTAGGTGAATATCCAGAAAAAGGGCATGTCTAGTTAGATCTGCAAGGGATCTGCACTTGGCCAGGGAGCTTGAGAGCAGCCTGCATCATATATTTGTGATACATGAAGGTGGTCAGGAACTGTCTTCTTCATTGCCCTAAGCTTTTCCCCATGTAAACAATGAAAGAAAATTTTCCTGTGAGCTGCTGTGCCTTCCAACCTCCATTCTGTTCCTCACAACAGGCCCTTGCTATGTTTCAGTTTCTACTTTGTCAGTCCCTACCAGAATCATCCCACCTCTGATGCCTCCTGAAGACCTCTCACCCTGCATACATGCAAGATCAGCCAATGGGAATACATGCTAAATATTTCTGAAGCACTTTGAATGGTGTCTTCTTTGGGATTGTATGTGTAATATATAATCCTCCCTGTTAAAATTTATTTTTGAATTATATTTTTTTAATTTCCTCTCAAATAAGCCTACATGACCATTTTTTTGTCCGTTATTTACCACAATCTACTGGGTACCACCTCAATAAAATGCCAAAATACTCACAGTGGTTAAAGTACTCATTCTGTTTGGTATCTTGAATTCTGTCACATTAGCTGAATGTTTAAGCATATGTTCACATCCTCTTGAATCACACTGTTATTTAAATAACATCTGTAATTTTACTAAGTCTTTTCTACTACCTTTAAAAATCACTGAGATTTAAAATACTGACCTGGGGGTCAGCTATATTCCTACCAGGACTCCTTTCTAATCATTGTAACTACCCTAGGGATGAATTCGGATCAAGGTTTTTTATTCATATCATTTTCTTTAATAGCTTTATTACTTCTGTATATGCATCATATTAGAAATATCTCAGGATAAATCGTTTCTGAAATAACCATAGTTCTTTCACAGAAGGAATGTCGTGGAACCCTACCTTTACCAACACATTATGTATAGCTAACTAGCCATTGCTTCTAGTTGTCTGACAAATTAATCAAGTAAATCATTTATTGCTGTGTTTTTCTGAAACTCATAAAAGATAATGGACAGAAAAATGGACAAGATGTTTGATTTAATTTAGCTTCTAGTTTATTGCCTACTTCATAAGAGAACGTAAAGAAGAAGCCAATCTCAGGACTATCATATTTCTCATAAATTGGTCAGCTACAAGTTGCTGATGCGGGTGCAATTCTCCACAGTGCTTTGCATAGACATTTTACCAAGTGGTGTGAACCAAAGAAGCATTACAAAGATCAGCCAAAGTAAATTGCACTGTCAGGAATTTGAAACAGTTAGAATGTTGTGAGCAAAAGGAATAGGTAATTCCCTTAATATGAGGGAAATGAGTAGACACAGACACACATTACAGATTTGCTTACAATACCTGTGGTACTTGCTAAGTATAATCTTGAGCAGCAACATATTGAACACCCAAATCAGCACAGACTGAGTACTGGAGTTAAAACCTGAGCACGGAAATTGAATAGACTCATAGACCACTTAAGTAATTTAGCTGGGAAAAAATGTTAAAACCTAAGTCCAATTAACATTCATATAGTATTTTGAGTTTTACCACCAGTTATCATGAAGCATTTTCTTTCCACAGAGGAACACAGTTATAAGTATTTTGATTAGGTACTTAAAACAGGAGTGATGCTGGGACTGGCAGAAGCACGTGAGCTCTCT
>NW_010337781.1:0-10524 GCF_000700745.2 Antrostomus carolinensis | reverse complement strand
CCCTTTCTGCCCTTGTTTCAGTGTTCTACTTGACTTGCAATCACCCTCGAAGGTCCCTGCCTTTATTAAGGCTGACTAAGCCTCATTTAGTGAATCTACTCCTTGTAGAGCTACTTCTTGTAAATACTTGTTAATTATTCAGGGATTTTGAAACCTTTTGGCTAGCCTATGCATTAAGAAATCCACTTGCTAAAGTGGTCTACATTTCTTTTTTTTTATTCTAAAACAAAACTCAGACAAAAAGCACTGGTCTCAAACAAGAATTTCTTAACAAAGAACAAATAAAGGCTTAAAATTTATTCTTTTTTACACTTACATGTTTGCAGGCTGAAGATCTTATCATGCAGTATTTGCTAAGTAATAAGTTAAAGTGTAGACAAAAATGTATTTTACTAATATATTTTGCAAATCAAAATGCTTATTTCCATTGTTATTATGATAATAATACACCAAATATCAGTTTTTGGAAAGGATGCAAGTCCACAGAACATTTTTTTTTTTTTTTTCTCAGAGAAGATGGATTTTTTAGTGTTGAAAAAAATATGGCAACATCTCTCCTGAATTATAACCAATGCTTTGAGTTCTTGGACACAGAGCAGAGGTTTCAGAATTCTTGTACTTTACAGAAAAACTCATTCTCTAATTTTTCTCTCTCACCATGTCCTCACCAAAACTGCACATAATATGCCATTTGAATTTACACTAGTTGTAGACAAGTCAAGTAGGGGAAGGCTTTAAAGTCGTAACTTTCTATGATGTATTTTGAGGCTTTGTGTTAAAGGCTATTAAATGGTGCCTGCATCTGAAGTGTATTCAGCTATGGTTTTGGTAAGTTTAAACATAGCCAATATAAATTCAAAAAACTTAGAGCGCAGATTTCGAGTCACTTAGACGTTATTTAGTTATGAGTCTTCAAATTTAAGGAAGTTTAGAGTTACTCTTCTTTTGGTATCTGAAGGAAACGGCTGGCTTTTTGATTAGTTGGGGGTTTTGTTTGTTTTCTGTGATTCAACTCATTTAAGTAGAGGGTTAACATATAACTTTGTCAGTAATGATTCAGTTTTGCTATTATATGTTGCCAAATGTATAAAAAATACCCTCACTGAATACTAGTGTGAGGGGAAAGAAGAAACTGTCAACACCATATGCCTCTGATGAAGGATACCAGAAGTATCCTCTCCAGCACTATGGAACTACCAACTTTGCAGCCCAGTACAGCAGTGGAAGGGAGCACAACAACAGAAAAAGGATAAAAACTAAACATGTATATTTTAATTTTAACTGCTTTATTAATATTATTGAGGCTTTTTTCTGTATAGAAGTATTCTTGTTATATATTATCATGTCTTTTTCTGTAACAACTAGATCTAGATTAATAATGATTATTGAATTAGATTTCAAGTATACTAACAACAGACTCTCAGCTTTACAAGTAGTGGGTTTCCTTCTTCCTAATGCTTTGAACATAAGAGACTATGAGTAGATATATTACGTCTAGTCCATAAATCCACCTATCCCAGCTCTCTTTCTCTAACTTTAGCCATTCAGGGAAGTGGTGGATGCTCTTAAGGATGCTATACTCAGTTTAGAAGTAATTACAAGATTTCCTTACTGGGGAGAATACTAATCATACTGGAATTACTTTCAAACCTTTCTGGATTTCACTCCTGACTTGTAAACACTGAGACCGAAACTCTCAAACACGGCTGCTTGAAGTTGGCACCAGGACCAATATCCCTAAGACAAAGCAACCCATCTCTTGACATTTTTTTTCAGGCACATGTAGTAACTCTCTCATACACTTCTCTGCTGAATTAATCCCTTTGTTTCCACTTCCCCCCCACATTCTTCTATTTCGTATAGTTCCTCCTATTTGCCATGTATATATACCCCCAAAATATTCCTGTATACTAGCTGTCATCTACCAAGCCTGTACCATTTCAAACATTTCTAAAAATGAGGTCAATCAAAAGCTCACTCTCTATTTCTGATGGTTTTGAAAGTTGCCACTGCAATTTCCTTTACAAGTTTTATCCTATTAGTAGAACCCTGACCTACAGGATTATCCCTGAGTCCTGCCTCACCTTTAGGCTCTGAATGCAGAACATAATCTTTGTTTTTACCACTCAGTCACTTCCTTTTTCTCAGTTTTGTAGGGTTTTTTTGGCTTTCATTTACCTTCTCTATGATCCTACATAATTCATTTCTACACTTGGATGTAGTCTTTCCAGAAAGGGCAGGATTATCCTAGCTGCTTCCTCTTTGGTTCCTTTCTCTCCATCTTCAGGTATTCCTTCTTCAGATAACATCTTTAGAATCGCTGATGCTCTGCAGGTGATCATAAAACCTTTTGTCAAGCCTCATTTCACAGACACTTTTTTACTCTGACAGTTTGTTCTATGCTTAGACAAACTCTCCCTGTAAACAAGCCCTATCTTGCCATGACAATGTAGAAAAACTGTCTAGATATACAAATGTATGTTGGGAAAATATTTGTTCATAAGTTTGAACCTGCAGATTCTGTCTATTTTTCCCTCAAGCTGGTGAAAACTGAGGCAGGGTTATATTCTGGAAAAATAGTGATCTCCCTTTCTAAAGTGTGACCGCTGGTGCTTGTGCTAAGAATAACATGGATACATGGTGGGGATTAGCATCAATATTTTTGTTAAACTGACATTTCCTTTCCAGTGACACTCTCCTTCCTCTCCAACACCAAATATCAATTGCACAGTCAGACCCATGTTGTTTACTGGCCTAGTTATTTGATTATGCTATCAGAAATAGCATTTACCATAAAAGGCTTACACAATCCTATGAAATTCTACTTTCCTTCTGAAATATATATATGCTTTCTTCATTCTTTCTCTCCTCAGCAGGGTCTTTTTCATCCTTTCCTGAGTGATTCTTCACAGAAATCTCAGAATTGTCAGTTCTACATATGAGATGACAGGGAGTCCTTTCTCTTTAAAAGTATGCACACATACCTGTGTCTACACATATGCACACGTAAAAGTTTTAATGTTTTTGTTTCTATAGAAATAATCAAAAGAGGCATTATTTGTGCAGTGACCACTGTATTTTTCTATTTTGGGAAAGTGAACCTTTAAGATGCTGTGGTAATTGCTTGCATGGCTCAAAATGAAGAGTGTCTTTAAACATGAATGACGGTACACTCTCCTTGGAATAATAATATGAAAATAAAAGAGCTGCTCAAGTGCACTACCTTTCAAATGACACTGGCTGGCCTTTTTATCTGAAAAAATAACATTAAATTACTGTGGACTACAGATTCACAACTGGAAGGATAGTTGTTCATGAGACAACTTAAAATTGAAGAAAAATAAACCCTCTACTTCTGTGGAAATCTCAGAGGCTTTATAAAGTGATAAAGGAAGACCACAGAAAGGAATGCCAACAGGTCATGAAGGCAAGCGGGATTATCTTTTGGGATGTGCTCTTTAAACTGTGATAATGTCTAACTTTTCAAAAGTAGGTGTGATGCTTGACATCTCTTTTCATGCAAAGCCTGGCCCGGGGTCACCCACAGGCACATGGTATTAATAGATTTCACCAGGTTGTAAGAAACAGCATCGTAAAGAGGAAAAAACAAGCTAAATTATGCAGCTGATAATGCCAACATATTTTGGAATGGAAATGGTTTTATTTGCACATAGCTTTTTTTGCTTGCCCCTCCCTGCTCTGCAAACTGACATTCCATTATCAAGGATTTAAAAGTTTATGCCAAAGAAAAAGTATTGACCTTCAAGTTAATGCTATTAAAAATGTAATTTGATTCAAATGAATGGAGTTGAAAAGAATCTCTGCATAAAGTTCAATACTGTCTTAATTAACAGTGCATTAATGTGAAGAAGTAGAAGGTCAGAGACATTAAAGTACTTGCAGAAAAAGACTGACCAGAAGTCACAAATCCTTAAAATACTAAATTATTTTAAAACTCTGATTTTATGCAAAAGTCAGCCACTTTATGTACCAATCTACTTCAATAAACAGAAGCAAAATCAACCACTCCAAATCATGTCAAAGCATGCAACTATAAACCATGATCTAGTCTATCTTTTTTGACTGGTACTGTCAGCAATAATCCCTCCTTTTTTTCTCCCTTCTATCAAATTTTGATGGTGCAGTCAGCATTGTACTGGGTGCAATGTTAAGATTACCATTGGAAGAAGTTGGGAAAAACATATTCTGTCAAAAACACAGGCTTGATCAGACTGAGGTTTTGAGGACATAAGTAATTTGGTTTTTACTTTTTTAAGGAAACAAGGTAAACCAGAACTGAGGGGAATAACAGGAAAACAAACACATTATCTTACTCTATTCTGTAAAATAGTATTTATTTAGGGAAGAAAAATAAGACAGCCCCCTTATGCATCTATCATATTTTTTGTTCCTGAAAATTTTTATTTCTTTTATTTCTTTTTTTTTTCACACAAGATTTTCTTTTTTTCATCTTATCCTAATTAAAATTTGTATAGTTTAAACCCAGATTGAATAATTTGGTCTTCTCAACTCTATTCCCTCCTATTTATCTTTCATTCTGCTATTGCCATAATACAGCAATTTGAAGCTAAAACTGTATCTTAGTCAAAATCTGCCTTCCTGAATGGCATGCTGATTTGACTTGAATACAGGGGGCAAACTGTCTATTACTTCCTTTTGATTATGTGTTCCAGTGATTGATAACTAATGGTGTAAATTTATGTTTAATTTTGAACTTGAACTTGTCTAGATTTTTGTTCTAGCCATTAATACTTGTTATATTGTTGTCCATTTTCAGTCCACAAGAACATTTAGGCACTTAAACATATCACTATGTCTTTATGATGACCTAAAGCATATCCAATTCTTTTAGATGGCCATTCTAGGGATTTTTGTCTAATCCTCAAACCATGCTGCTCCTAAAATACTAAAAACTGAAGAAAGTCACTCGCATTTTTCTGCCCTGTGTTGCTGAGCTGCATTTGAAGCTTACTAGCTTTTTCATAGAATCATAAAATGGTTAGGATTGGAAGGGACCTTAAAGATCACCTAGTTCAAACCCCCCTGCCATCAGCAGGGACACCTTCCACTAGATCAGTTTGCTCAAAGCCTCATCCAGCCTGGCCTTAAACACTTCCAGGGAGGGGGCATCCACAGCTTCTCTGGGCAACCTGTTCCAATGTCTGACTTTAAACTTATTCTGTGTATTAGAACTAACTATGTAATGTTATAGTCACAAGCAACCTTTTCCACACACTTTCATCATCTTTGTATTACCACTAGACTGAAAGCAGTTGCAATCTAGAACTCTTCTCTTTCCTATGTGTGTCAGCTATTTCCTAGCTTGATTCAGGCTTTCAGAAAAATAATGAGCAGCATTTACTACCTGGATTTCTGTACAAGAGCCCTAACAACAGAGGGTTTGGTTATATAAAACAATTGTTTTCTGTCCATTTTCAACTTTGAAGACAAGAATATAGTTTAACTTCTTGTCATGCATTTCTGAATAGCTCAGTTCAGAACAGTCCAAAATCTGTCATGCTGAAACTTGTGCAAAATCACCTTATGTAAAATCACCAGAACCATACACAATATTCCATCAAATTTGTATGTAAATCAAGTCACCTCCTTGCACTTATTTAAAGATCCAAAGATTGCACTAGCTTGTTTTTGTCACAAAAGTAAACTGGGCAGTTATGTTGAATTATTTGTCCATGATCTTTAAAATCTACACAGACTCATTGGTGTAGAATACATTTTTTTCTGTGCGCAGGATGCATCAGCATTTGGCTGTATCAACTTTTTTTTTCTTTCTGATAGCTCCCAATTTACAAAATGAAGGAGGAAATGCCACCTTGGTATCAACAGGAAGGAAGAACCTCTCCACATCAAGTCATATTCTCCTGTTGGGTCACAAGCCAGAGGGAATCATCCTTGAAAATCACTCTCCTCCTTCCCAGGTATCTCTTTTTGCAAAGATTCATCCTGACCCATAGCTCTGGTTTAAATTTTGCAGTGGAATCTAGTTGAATTTAGTCAACAAGCAAGACTGAACCAAGAACATAAATTACAAATGTGTTTAGTTCCATTCTTTGCCTTTTCTAAGACAAAGGAAAGCTAACAGCAGGATCAGGATTCCAAATTACTGGCAATTGGGTTTCTGTTCTTCTTTGGCAGCAGCTGTAATTCTGTGGGTTTTCATCATGAGTGTTTGTGACCAAGCTACAATCAAATCCTAGATTGTTAATAAAAATATCTATTCATAAATGCATACCTTCAGTATTGTTAAATTGCCAATAGGTGTTTTAGATTTCTGCTTGGAATTTCATGTGGAATTTATAGAAATAGCACATTCACAGGAGACAAAAGCACTATTGGTGCACAAAGCTGTAATGTTTCTATTGAAATAAGTGTCTGAGAGCCACAGCTGATAAAGGTGCTAAAAAGCAGAATCACTGAAAGTTACAGAAATAGCTGCAAGCACTGTGATACCTATTATGGGTTGTTTGTTTTATTTTTCCTTAGAACTGAGAATGTGGGGCAGAATCTTCTTTAGACCCCAAAGATCTGCTATGCATCCCCTTTTGACTCTTCAGCTCTGTAGAAAATAAGGGTGTATTTTACTCTGTAAAAAATCTGAGATCAGCAGACTCCTCTGTTAATACCTCTTGTCAGTACCCAAAAGTGAGGGCAGGAGACAGAAAATGCAACTAATTTATTATTCCAAGGATGTCAGACAGTCTCACAATATTTAACAATAAATCTGGTTTTGATAGCATGTTATTTCTTAAAGGAAATTTTCCATGGAATTAAAGTGTCCTCTTGCTTCCTGCTAAGTAAAGATATTAATTTAGTCAGGCTTCCATTACTTAAATATAATCTCCCTTTTTCTCCTTCACCTGTTCCATGTGAGATTTATTAGAGTTCATGAGTGACTGGCATTACCTGAACAACTGATTCATTCTACAGAATAGGCTCCTGGTGCTTCATGTTCCAGGCTTAAAGAAGTTACTAAACCTTCATGCACACTAGATAACCACCAAATTAAAGTTTTGGCCAAAATGAAGTCCCCTGACACTGCAGTAGGAAAGTTAAATATAAATTATTTAGATATTTGTAATTAATTCTGTTAAGTCAAGCTTTGTTTTGACTACAAATTACGTAGCTAATATATTTAATAAATATAATCTTGTTTGCAATTTTTTTGGCAGAACCCTCTGCAATATTTAATTACACGTGTAATTTTATGCAGGACTAATTAGCAATGGCCAGTGGTGCCTTAAGGTATGTTTTCAAAAGTAACCAGTACCCATAACTGAGGCCAAATTTTCAAGAGCTGTGTTCTGGTGTAGATCATAGAATCACAGAATGGTTTGGGTTGGAAGGGACCTTAAAGATCATCTAGTTCCAATCCCCCTGCCAACAGCAGGGACACCTTCCCCTAGACCAGGCTGCTCAAAGCGTCATCCAGCCTGGCCTTAAACACTTCCAGGGATGGGGGTATCCACAACTTCTCTGGGCAACCTGTTCCTGTGTCTCACCACCCTCACAGTAAAGGATTTCTTCCTAATATCTAATCTAAACCTCCCTTCTTTCAGCTTAAAGCCATTTCCCCTTGTTCTGTCATTAACTGCCCTTATGAAAAGTCCAGCTTTATGAAAGTCCCAGCTTTCTTGTAGGCCCCTTCAGGTATTGGAAAGCTGCTATAAGGTCTCCGTGGAGCCTTCTCTTTTCCAGGCTGAACAGCCCCAACTCTCTCAGCCTGTCCTCATAGGAGAGGTGCTCCAGCCCTCTGATCGTCCTCGTGGCCTCCTCTGGACTTATTCCAACTGGTCAATGTCTTTCATGTGTTGGGGGCTCCAGAACTGGATGCAGTACTCCAGGTGGGGTCTTACGAGAGCGGAGTAGAGGGGGAGAATCACCTCCCTTGACCTGCTTGCCGTGCTTCTCTTGATCCAGCCCAGGATACAGTTAGATGTAGGTAAATTGTGGCAACAGCAAAAGGAAGGCAATGGACAGCAGAGGGCAACAAGAGAAGAGGAAAAAGAGGAAGAAAGCACATCAGATTCATACAGAAGGTTTTACAAAGTAATCAGCATAGTTTTTTATGAAAGCACTCTAAAAAAATATTTTACACCAATATGGTTGAAAAAATCTTTTTTTTAAACACAAATTCAATTACAGTAAGGGAAGCTGAACGTACTTCTTTATTCTCAACTTATGAATATAAAATATCAGACTTTAAATATTTTAAAATTAGCAAGGACAATTGAAATATATATAAATACAAATAAACACATATATATGTATGTGCAGAGGTGGTCAAGAATTTTAACATGCATATTTAGCACTGAATCTTTCCCATCCTAACTCTCAGATTCAATGCATGCCCACAAATTGAGTTTATTTATCTGGGCAAAAATTGTATATGAAGAAAGGTCACTGTATTTTTGTGACTGAATGTAGTAAGTATATTTTGAGTCCTTGAAATCATCACACTGAAGATGGTGAAAGTGAATTAAGCTTTCAGTAGAGGAAGTTTTAAAAATGTTAGGAAACATATTTAAAGCATCTGCAGAATGGTTCCTGAAAATATTTGGGAACAACTTTCAAGATCCTGAAGTACTCTTTGTCTCAGTTTGAAAGCTCAACTAAAAGAAAAAATATTTATTTAAAGATTATACTAGTAAAATTGAAACTCATCTGACAGACAATCAAATATTTAATTTAATTATTACTAACTCCACTTATTGGTTTTCATGCTGATATTAGAACCTATTCTTAAAGATTTTAAAATAATATTAGAATATAATCCTTACATTGATACACTATTTAGCTAGTAATTGTAGGATTGAGTAGCTGAAACAAAACATAAGACTGGTCCTCATAATTTCACATGCTATATTGGAATTTGTTAGTATGTTTTCTTACTAAACAAATATTATTAGTATAAATGAATTCAGTCTTTTTTATAGAATATTAATCCTTACTTCCACTAAATTTCAATCTGCCTATTCCATTCAAGTCTTTAATCCAAGGTTTACAAGGAAAAGACTAACCAGGCTGAGCATTGCTCCTTCAAAGATGCAACTGTAAAACATCTTAGAATATTATTTCTCTTAAAAATCTATGTGTGGACAAACGGTAGTTGGTGATCAAGAAACAGTATTTGCCAAGTTAGCCCAGGAAATCTGTTAGAATTAGTGATTAAAATAAACTGTATAGTAATAGTCAACATAGTGATGAAGACTCTTCCAAAACACTAAGAAAATGATTTCATATCCTTCTGTACAATAATCTGCATTTTAACTGAATTAAGTCACCTTATAAGAGAGATATGGTTTATTCATGGAGTACCACTTGCTTTATTCAGTCTCATTACTGTGTCCAGCATTACCACTGATTTCAACACAATGCAGAGTCCCAGAGAAACAGTAGGAAACTATCCTAACATTGTCCAATACAAAGAGACAAACTGATACTTTTCTGGGTTTGTGCTACTACAGTACAGTGCAGAACAGTGAAATAGCTGTAATATTGGCAGAGTGAGAGAAAAATGTTCACTACCTGGTCTGGTCAATAATGTAACAGAGGGATGTGGCACCTGGTATCTCAGTGTATTTCAGCTGTCAGGCATTCAAAGTGACCAATACTAAAGAAGAAGTAGGATACTGGAGTATCACCAGTTACTCTGCAAAACCCAGTGCAGAAACTTGAAACTTAGTGCTGAAAGGAAGATACCAGTTTCCTGTGGATAGATGTTAAATTCATGCTTTTTGTCTGGTGGCTTCTATACATTGGAACTTTATATATTAAAATGAGACTGCAAAAAAATGATCTGGGTGAACTTTCCACTATTATTCACTAATTTTAGGTATCTTAGATGGGAATCAATTTGTCTAACTTTAGATTTCTACAAAATAGACTTCTAACCTGGCTAGGCTCAGTGGAACGAAAAAAAATATTTACGGAACATAACATGTGTTTTAGACTTTAAGATGAGATGAATGATACACAGAAAGTGCTTGTTTTTCTCCAACTATTACAAAAGGGTGAGAGCTCAGATGTAGACACCTACGTTGTAGACATGCATTTGGTTAGATGAATTCCACTCTTTGTCTTTTACAAGGAAGGGGAAGACAACAGTAAAACCCTTCTCTCTTGTTTCACTGATGAGCATGTATGAGGCACTATATAATTAAGATCATTTCACTCTTTTGACTTGCAGCCAAACCCAGTCTGCTCTCTCACTCTCCCGCACCCCACAGCAGGGAGTAGGGGAGAGAATAGGAAGGAAAAGGCAAGGAGACTCACAGGTTGAGATAAAAACAGTTTACTAATTAAAATAAAATTATAACGATAATAACAGTAATAACAGAATATACAAATGAGTGATACACAGGGCAATTGCTCACCACCCACCAACCAACGCCCAGACTTTGCCAGCCAACAATCCTGGAGCAGAGACAGTTCCGAAACTGAAACCCCTGAAAAGCAAGCCCGAGCGATCCCCGAGAGAATACC
>NW_010337780.1:0-21123 GCF_000700745.2 Antrostomus carolinensis | reverse complement strand
GTTTCCACCTGGACTTTGAGCTGTTGACCACTAGTCTTTGAGTGCGACCAACCAGCTTTAACAAGCTCAGCCCTACAAGTGAGTTTCTTGTGGTTTCCTGTCCTTCAGGGAGCAGTTGGCTCTTGCTGCGCTCTGACAGCTTTAACGCCACCTTCTAAGTACTTTTGAACAGTGAGCTGCCACAGGATGGAGAGGAATGGATTATACAGGAAAGGGGGCTCCAGGTCTTGAAAGCTCAAATGAATGAGAGGAAAGATTTCCCTCCCAGGTCCTGCAGGTGAGGAGCTGCTATGGAGGTCCTCAGCTGCCTGTCCCAGAGCACTATCTGCAGGTGGGTTGCCAGTAACTGTTGTGAGTCCACAGTGCCAGGTCTCAGACTGCTATTTCATATTATTGTGTTAGAATGAGACCGTTGTGCCCTAAATAAGTTGCAAGAAAGAGCAGAGAGAAATCGATCCTTGATTTATTCCCTGTCCCCCATGTGAACTTACTAGGGAGTCAAGTTAGCAGGAGAGTAAAAAAAAGAAGGCAGGCAGCAAAACCAGCGCTTACCATCTCTGAAGCATTGATGACTCTTTCTGAAAGTTGGCCCATCCCAACTATCTGTACCCAAATTAGAGTCTCTAAATCATGTACGTTTGTATTTAGGCATTTTAGCAATTGAGAATTATTTTCCTAGCAGGTGGTTTAGTTGTTGTGCCATCATCTCTAGCGGAGGGTATTTTTAGTGTGTTTCTAAAAGCAGGAGCGTGATTTTGATGCTCTTTCTGTTCCCTACTTGAGTGCTTCTTAAGCAGCTCTGAACAGATCAGCTACTTATGCTGTACAGAAAAATGTCAGGATCTCGTCCCATGGGCTTGCTTGAGGAACCTCATTTTCCAAGGGGGAGGTGAAGCTGTGCCTGTGGTGCACATGGGTATGAGGGAGCATGGCAGGATCATAGAATCATAGAATCATAGAATGGTTTGGATTGGAAGGGACCTTAAAGATCATCTAGTTCCAATCCCCCTGCCATCAGCAGGGACAATCTGTAGGACATGCTGCAGGTGGTCAAAGCAGCTGCCTGCTTCTCTGCTCAGCCTTACCCTTCAGCTTGCTTTCTCCCTGAATGGGAGAATCTATGTAGATTTATTGAACCCATGAACTTCTTAATCCCTCTGCTGACCTTGGTGGTCTTATATACCTCATCACAGGTGCATAGAGCCACCCAGACAAGTCAGTATGAGTAGGGCTGAGGAATGCAGCTCTGGGGCTGGAACAGGCTCTAAACCTTCTGAGATCCTCCCTGCCCTTTGCTACCTCTCTGCAGGGTGCTGAGCTTTCTCTTGGGCCCTGCTCTGCCTTCAGCAACCAAATCTGTGCCACAGGAGAAAGGCAGCTTGGAGGTGAAGCTGCAGTCTTGCCCTTGCTTCACCCTGACGTGAACAGGCTGAGCATGAGTCTCCAAATATTGAGCAACTGTTGTAAAGTGGCCACCCCCAGGGTAGGAACTACGCTGTGGCCATCACACGATGCAGCTCAGAAAGTGGGCACCCTGCTCAGCTTTAACTGGGACCACAGGCAGGGTGACCAGGCGGGAAAGAGGAACTGAGTTTTAAGGCAAAAGAGAGTGTTATTGAAGGGGGAGGGTGAAATTGAGTGCAAAACTTTAGAGATGGCTCTGAAACAGAGGCTGTTGCATCTAATTGCAGGGCTGGGAGGTGCAGCATCAGCATTGGTCTTCTGCAGGTTGGCTGCTGTTGGCCAGTGCTTCAGCAGTGTGGGGGGGGGGCACTTCCACAGAGATGGTTTTAATGTGATTTTCAAGAGGAATTAGTATTGCCAGTGCCTTTGTGAATCCAACAGCCCTTTCTCTCCTTGCTGCTGGGGCTCCTAGTTTCTCTGCCGCCTTGCTAGCTTGTGCAGTGCTCATCTCTCCTGCAGTGCCTCCTCTGAGAGGGCAACAATGAGATCAAATCTGTAAGTCACGGGCAACTCATGGAACTGCTTCTTAGCCAGGATATATCTGTGGATTTTCTGTTGGGATACTTGTCTTATAGCCTGAGTGCTTTCAGGGAGACTCCATAGTTTTCCAGCAGTTACTCTGTCCTCCAGGGATGGTGAAAGGCTGGCCAGGCTGATCTTTTCACAGCTGGTCAGAGCTTGTTCCAACAGTGAATTTCCCAGTTGCACATCCTATACTGGCTCCAAGGGCAGTCTTGCTCCCTTTCTGTGAATCCCAGACCAGCCATTTTCTTTATTTTTACTATTCTTTGTTATTTTGCAGATGCTGTCAGCATTCTCTCTCTCTCTCTCTTTTTTTTTTTCTTTCTCCTTCAAGCTCTTCAGCTTGCCTAATACCCAGAGAGAAAAAAGGGTGCAAAGGTTGTTTTGAAGGATGTTATTTTTGCAGGCTGGATCTTGGCAGATCTGAGTTTCCCTCCAAGGCTCCAGGAGCCTCCCTTTCTGATGGTGGGCACTTTAATCTGCCCAAGTGTGAAGTGGATATAACAGCTATGCTTTCAGCCAGTCTTGACTATTTAAACTTCACAGTTCTTCACAGCAAGAACCATTTCTCAGGGCTCTTTCTTGGCAGAAGACTAAGCAGTAATTTAAAGCCATTTTAATCTGAAATGAGAATCTCTACATGGGGCTTGAATGCACTTCAAGTGAAGTATGTATTTGCAACTTTTGTTGATCCCTTTTAATTTTCCGAGTGTCCCTGTAGAAACAAGGTATGTTTATGTAGTGGCAAAACACACTGATAGCTCAGCCTCATTGAGAGCTGAAGGGTGATAAAAGCTAAAATAGTAGAGGGTGGTGTGTTTGGGATCAGTACTGGAATGCAGGAGACTAATCATTCTTCCCTACAGAAAATATAAAGAAATTGGTCAATATGTGCTCCTGTCTCACCTCTCCAGGAACACCCTGAAATTTTATTCTGAACACAGAGCATTTCTGGAGGAAAAACATGTTTTGTTTAAAAAAGAAAATAAAAATAATAAAAAATAGAAGTACTGTGCTCAGCTCCTACAGGAAAGCACAGTTTTCTAGGACTGCTTTGACACTTGTGTGATCACAAGTGATCATGCCAGAAGCTACCCTGTGGCAGCTGAGCTGCAGGAATTGACTAGAGGTACGTTCTTAGCTGGCCCCAACTGCAGAGTAAAATGTGTTTGCTTAAACCATCTTTGGCAGTCCAAATGAAAAGGTGCCAGAGCAGCAGTTTAAATAAGCCTGTTTTACCTTGCAATCAGGGCAAACATGCTCAGTTACCAAATCTCACCTGAAGGCTGGTAACGTGTAAATTTGTGAACATCCTCAGAATGGCTGAGTTCTGTTCTGCAAAAGCTGTGCCTCTTTGCAGCCCTCTTGGATGAAGGATGTGCAGAGGCATGTGGCGTGGCTGAATGGTGGGGCAAACTGGTAATAAATGTTCTTGCTCCCGAGTTCTTGTTTGAGCTACCTCATCCCCTGCAATTTCTGTGTTGTTGTTCAGATGTATTCCCTCTTGGCAGATTAGGAAAACTTATCACTGGAGTTTTATTTTAACGGAGTGTACACAGGTCTTCCAGAAATTAACAAGTCTCTTGCTGATTCAGATGCTGTAGTGGAAAAAGATAAGCAAACTTGAAATGTCTCAGACCAGCCTTCTTTAACAGCCCTGCATTGCTTTATATGCTTTATATGCTTAGTGGTGAGCTGTTTGCTAAGCCCTGATGTTTGCACCAGTCCTGAATTTGGAGCAATCCTGGAGCAGTTTCAATAGTCAGCTTTCCTTGCCAAAGTTACCTTCAAAATTCCTTAAAGCAGCCTCTGTTGTGGTTTGGTTTTGGAGTGGATCCTGTTGTGCTTGTCGCAGAAATGAGTGTTTCAATTGGTATGCAACACAGCAGATGAGTTAGAGCTGTGTGTATTAACTGGAAGAAGTGAGCAATTAAGTGAACTTTGGTTACACAAGTCAACAGATCTCTGCTTGAGTACATTAGCTGAGGGTTTAGTGTATTTCCATTTGCATCTAATCAGGCACAATTCCTTCTCTGCTATTAATATGATGTGTGCTTACTGGATCCAAGTCTGATTTTATTTTTTTTCTCTGATTTTTACTATTGATATGGAATGCTGATGGCACCCAAACCATTCCTAGGCCAACTGCTGTCCCATGGTCAGTGATACAGGATAACAGCCTGATGCTCTGATGGCTACATTGGACATTGTCCTCAAAAATTAGATGCTTCTGTCTTTTAAGAGTGTGGGGGCTCTGGTGGTGGTGAGGTTTCTGGTGGGTTTAGCTGTTGGTACACCCCATGATGGATCCTGCAGTGGGGAGGTGCTAAGGGAGGATAGATGTCCAAGAGACTACGTCTTTGGTAGTGGGCCAACATTTGAACACATGCTTCCTTCCACTTCTGCAGCTTCCACCCAGCTCTTGTGGTGTGGGGAGGTGTCAGAAGGATGTGATTCATAACCCTGGGAGATCTTGTATTTCTGATGGCAAACCTGATTTTTGCTTGTCTAATATGGGGCAGACGATTGTCCTCCACAAGGCACCAGCTGGCTCCCATGTGCCCAGCTCTGGGTGGGGTGTGCAAGGGCTGGATGGAGCAGGGGATGAACTCTGTCCACCTTCTCAGATGTGCAGCCTCTCCCTGTGGCACTGGCCAGCAGCAGAGCTGGCGTGGGGATGCTTGTGCCCAGGGCTGTGTGCTCTGCTCCTTCTGTGCGAGAACAGATGCTTGTGGTTTCCAGAGCTGTCAGTCATGCACCCTTCACAAGCACTAAAATTCAAATCAGGCAATATCAAGGGGAATTACACACCAGCATCACTTGTCTGATCAAGAGCTTCACCTTGTGCTCTTGAGGGATGTGTCTGGTAATTTACTTCAGGCTGAGGGATAACAGATTATTTTTTTTTTCCCCTCCTATCTGCTTTAGTGCAAGCTGGCAGCAAACGACCCAGCCCCTCTGCTGCCCGGTGTGTCTCCCCTGCCTGCTTTCTTTGCTGGCAATGTCCAGGTTTCTGCTGGGCTTTGATCAAAATTTGCAGATGGGGCCTTGCTTTCTTCACTCACTTTTATTCCATGTGCTGGCAACTCTGGTTTCCCCCATGGCTGTCCCATGTCCCAGGACTGTCCCTGCTTTGCCTTTGGTTGCCTCCAGCCCCTAAATTGATGCATCCAAACAGCCCAGGGTCTGCCTGGGGGAAAAGTGGTGGCACTCACTGCTGTATCTATGGTGCCTGGCCTCTGCTTTCATCCAGGCACCTACACTGCCTGGGCTGAAGCTGAATTTGAGGAAAGAAGAAAAGCAGAAGATGGTGTCCATGTGCTGCCTTTGGTGCTCTGCAGGCACATGGACAAGACAGGTCACGGAGGGGTTTTTTTGCTGGAGTTGAGAGTAGGAACCTGAGACTTTTAGTGCCACATAGTGAGATAAAATCCACCTGAGAGCAGCACAGAGGAGTATCGGGGTCTGTGTTACAGCCCTGCCTCCTGGCATCGGACAAAACAGCTTTCTTCTGCTCTTGTGACACTGTAACCTGCCTGATTCCTTCCTGTCACCTCTGTCCACAGCCCAGTGCATGCACAGACAAATCCCCCTGGGTGAGCTGGGCAGGGCTGCTGGCCCACACTGCAGAGTGCCCCTCTCCTCTTCCCCTGCTCACTGGGAGAGGCCGGGTTTGTTGAGCATCTGATGGGGTTTGATTGAACACACCATGAAGTGGAGCACTGGGAAAGGCTTCCACAGGGCTGAGGTAGCCCAGGTGGAATGGCCTCGGGAACCTGCCTGATGGGAGAGCCAGCAGTGGGAATCCGAGGGGGAAAAAATCAACCCTTCCATGGGTTTTAGTGGACTCTTGGGAAAACAACCAGGCTGGGTTTCCCCTGAACAATGTTTACACTAGGAAATGCTGCCTTTTAAAGCACAGTCCACACAATGATACACTGCAGGCAAGTGTTGGAAGCAGAGACCTTTGGGCTGGATGAGAGGCTGAAGTGTTGTCCCTAAGTTGAGTGTGTGGTACCTTCATCCCTCTCCTCTCTGAGCACCTGCAAGGAAGAGAAAGGCTAAAGTGTTATTACCATGCGAGGCTTCCAGACCATGGTTCGCATCTTCCCTCATCTTGCTCTGGGCTCACGCTGAGGTTGAAGGAGAAGGGAACTGGGAATAAAGGTGTTGGGTTAATTCCCTGCTCGGAGAATCACCTTTGCCTACTATCACAGCATGCCATCACTACCAAGTTGTTCACCTGGCCACTGCAAAGCACTTGAGCTCTGCTGAGCTTTATCTGCCCCTCAGGGTGCCCAAGGAAACCTGCCCACCCCACTGTCCTCTGATCCAATGGTGCTGCAGCAGACAGTGGATTTCACAGAGCACATCTGGCTCCAGGCATGGTGAGATCTGTAACAGCATTTCACCTTTCTCTAGCACATTCCAGAAGAAGACTACAAGGAACGGGGCCAACACTAACCACATCATGACGACTCTGCTTGGGTGAGATACCTGCATCACTTCTCAGACAGGCAGCTGGAAGCACAAGGTGATTTCTTCCCAGTCAAGCCTATGGCAGAATCCTTCAGAGAAGTGTTTAAGGTGTGCAGCATCTTTGTGTCGGGATCCAAGCTTCTCCCAGTTTTTAACCTTTGCCTGGCACAGCAGTGATGGAGACAGGCCTCCCAGCCCTGGTGCACAGATAGGGTGGCGGAGCAGAGCTGGGGAGGACATCTGGGAGATGCTTCATGGCCAGGACCTGAGCCAGGTCCCCCATACCAAGCATCCTGGCCCAGGGCATTTTTCCTCTTTGATTTACTCATGAAAAGAACCCAGTTCCAACGCTGAGCCTCAGGCAATCCCTTGATGGATTAGGATATTACAAGCGTAACTGCAAATCTACCAAGAAGTTTTTCAAGTCGCTGCTTTCCCTGTGGAGTCGGCACAGCAAAAACCATGTCTAGGTGAGATGCTGCATCCCTTTTTTGAATTTTTTTTGTCTAATACCCTTGTCAAAGACTTGCAGGCTCAAATCATCCTGCATTTTTCTTGTGATTGCTTTGCCTGATATCATGGTGAGTATTCATATCAGGTCAGTGCATGATAGATGGTTAGATTTAAGCTGTATGTTTGTGATCCAGGGGTATAAATGTATTTAAGTGACTTATTCAGCTTAAACACCAGCACTGTCTGCTGCTCCCTCGTCAATGTTACAAGCAGAGAGAGATAAAATAGCAGTGGTAATTGTGGTGATGGAGTGTCACTGGCAAGTAATATGAGCACAAAGATCATTTCCAGAGACAAATGGAGTATAACTCCTCTGTAATTTCTCTTGAGTTATTTTTAGAGTGGGACAGACTGAAAGCCCCTCGAGAAGGGCAGAATGGAAGGTGTGAAGGGCTGGGAGCCTGAGCAAATATTAGGGCTTCCTAGGAGTTTGATGCTTATTTAAAAAAAAACCAACAAAAAAACCCCAAAGGCAGAGAGCAAAGAAACCTAAAAGTGAAAGATGTGGCAATCCCAGAAACACGAGCTGTTTTCTGGGGAAACTGCTACCAGAATTGGAGCAGAGTTCAGCCAGTGTCGTGGTGATAAATGCAGCTGGCTGGATCACAGGGCTGTAATCACAGCTCAGGGCTGGGGCTGTGCATAAATCACTGTGGTGCATTTATGGCCCTTTTATGCCATCTCCCTCCTTTAAACTTAATTTGCCATGTGGATCAGGGGCCAAAGCCCCTTTGCCCCCAGCTTCCCAGGCTTCCCTGTTCTATTTGCAGAGTTTAGGGGTGGCAGAAGCTGCCCGTGCTCCAAAAGGACTTCACCACAGTGCTCACCTTGCCTCCAGGCTGGTGAGTCTGCCAGAGGGTTTTGACAGCCTTCTGCTGTGCTGTGAGAACACAAATACAAACAGTGATAACTGGGGAAATTAAAACAATGAATGTGAAGGACAGATGCAGTCAGTCTTTTGGGCACAGAGGGTGAGCCTGAGGGAGCAAACGTGTTTCCTCTGTGATACGTGGTAGCTTTTGACAACAGGATGAGATTTTTGGCTTGCTTGATGAGCAGGGGATATTGACAGACTAATGAAGAGCATGAAGAATTTGGGATGCAAAACCAGGGACTCCTGGGAGACCCACAAGGAACACTTGCATAATCTTAACATATTCCTTTGGCCCAAATCCCCAAAGTCTCCTCTTGGGAACTTCACAAACTCTTCCTCTGAACTCTGCTGTAACAACAGCCTCCTCTCCTCTCCCTGTATTTTCTTGTAATAGCTCTTACAGGTCTATTATGAAAGGTTTGGTGCAAGCTGCCAGTCCCTGAGGAACTGGTTAAGAGTATTTCTAGTATAAAACTGGGTTCCTCTTTTATAGTTGTGATAGTTTTATAGTTGTCCTGGTTTTGCAATGTGCAAGTGTAATGATTGTATCCTGCACAGGAAAATTAATCAGTGAAATTTGAGGAAGAAGAGGAAGGAGGAAAGAGGTGTATGGCAGACCTAGTGCAAAGAGTGGAGCATCTTTCTTTTGTGCTGGGCTGCAAAGCCTTACCCCATTTGCAATGTATTGGCCAGAGGTACAGCCAAAGGTGGTCTCACTCACAAGGACCTTACAAACTCAAAGTTAAAAAGATGCTCACGAAATCATGGGCTAAAGAGAATGAACAAAGGGTCATGGGCAGTGACCGAACCACCAGGACAGACTTTTCCTGGCCACAAGCAAGTTTCAAGTGTCCAAGTGAGCTGCCAGGACTCTGCTTTTTGAGTTGGATGAGAAGAGGATCATTGCCCTTCTCTTTGAGAGCACCAGGCTATGGTGAGGGCTCTGACTTGCAGGATTTCAGTGGGAATTAATTACCTCCATCCCATATGGCCCTTTGTCAATGTGTCCTGACTTCCTTTCTGTGCCAGGAAGCCCCTGGTCCTGCAGAGTAGCTGTGTATGTTGTTGGACTTTGAGTTCTGGAGCATCCTCCTGGATCTGCTCTGCCATCCTGGGGCAGTGGTGGTACAAGGGAATTCACTGCTCTGGCAACTGGGGACTTCAAGGCATCCAGGGCTGCTGTATGCTCTCATGAGAAATAACTGTGCCATGTTACCACTGGCAGGACTCATCCTTCCTAGACGGTTGAGCAGGGGCACAACACACATGTACTCTGAACGTAACTTTTCCTAATTTAACCAAAAGTGTTGTTAAGAACACAAGGAAAATGGCACAGCTCTGCCAACGTGCTGTTCCTCAGCACTGCTGCGTGTTCAGGGTCAGGAATCTTCTCTGACTTACAGAGCTGAAGGTGTATCTTCCCTCCTTCTTCCTAATTTTATTTTATTTTGTTACATTTTTGCAATTATTCCCTCTGGGGCCATTATTTTTATTTAATATCTAATTCATTTTTAAAGGCAGTCATTACTGTTTTGGAAATATGGGTAGGTTTTATTTTCATTAGTTTTTTTTTTTTTTTTTTTTTTTAAATAGACCAGCCATAAGCAATTTTAAAGCACTGCTTTACTATATAAAATGATCTTCCCTTATGATTTGACGTTGATACTGCAGCCTGATTTATTTTGGAGGACTGCAGCAAATAGCATAAATGCTTAAAAGCTAATTGTGGTGCTGATGAACGTATGGGTAGCGTGTGCACAGCACATATTTAAAAGGCAGGATGGCAAGGCTAGTATTGTTCTGCTGCCAAGATTTCCTGGTGTATACGGGGTATAGTGGTGACCACATCAGCCTGGAATATTTGTGATCTTCCAGCCTTGATTTGGATGCTTGACCCCCAGAGTCAGCCTGGCACCAGGTTTAAAGCAGATGGGCAAAGTATTTGAATCCTGTCTCAGTAGTGGGTTGTGTAGGTGGCTGGATGGGTTTAGCTCAGGCCCAGATATGCAGGGTTTAGGGGAAGAGATGGGAAGGATGTTGCTGCAGGAACATGGAAGAGCCCATGGGCCCACCCCTCAAGCCTGTCAAGGTCCCTCTGGATGACATCCCTTCCCTCCAGTGTGTTGACTGAACCACACAGTGTCATTGGCAAACTTGCTGAGGGTGCACTCAATCCCACTGTCCATGTCACCAACAAAGATGTTAAACAGTGCGGGTCCCAGTACTGACCTCTGAGGGAGGCCACTTGTCACCGGTCTCCACTTGGATATCGAGACATTGACCGCAACTCTTTGAGTGCAACCATCCAGTCAATTCTTTATCCACTGAGTGGTCCATCTATCCAGTCTCTGCCTCTCCAACTTAGAGACAAGGATGTCTTGTGGGACAGTGTCAAATGCCTCGTGCAAGTCCAGGTAGATGACATCAGTTACTCTTCCCTTATCCACCAATGCTCTAACGCCATCATAGAAGGCCACCAAATTGGTCAGACATGATTTGCCTTTGGTGAAGCCATGTTGGCTGTCACCAATCACCTCCCACTTCCCATGTGCCTTAGCATAGTTTCCAGGAGTGTCTGTTCCATGATCTTGCCAGGCACAGAGGTGAGACTGACCGGCCTGTAGTTCCCTGGATCTTCCTTGTTTCCCTTTTCAAAAATGGGGCAGGACTATTGAAACAGAAGGATGAATTCATGTCTGCCTCCCTGTGAGGTACTTCAGGTTCAGTACAAACTGTGTAAGTAAGGGGACATCTCACACAGCTGCTTCATTTTCCTGACTTCCAAGGGGGTGAGACTGTGAATACCTCACCAATCATGGAGGCTGTGGCAGTCTAACATGGTGTATCTAAGAATGAGTAATCTGGAGAAATAGCCTGGCCATTTAGCTAGCTCAGGTTCCAGTTGCTGTATTGGTTTGTCTGAGGTCTGCGAACTGTGGTACAAGGGGACTGTAGGCAGGGCAGGATGCTCGGTGCTAGTGTCAGCACAACTCTGCTGACTTGCACCAGTGTCAACAGCAGAGCAGAAGGATGCTGGACACAGAGCAGGGAATGAGGGTATTGCTGCACAAGGGGTGGGCAATGTGCCCAACATCCTGTCTGAGTCAGACCAAGTCCAAGCCCAGGAGCTGGGGCAAATAGTGGGGAGCAGCCTTTGTACAGCCTGGGTGGGAGCTTTTCTCCATTCTCATCAAACGGTGCCAAGATGTGTCAGCACATCACAGTCCAGCTCTTCCAAATGCCTGATTTAGCTCAAGGGACTTATTTAACCCCTACCAGACTGAAGTGAAGCCTATAGCTCTCAATTCTGTCCTCTTTTTTTTTTTTTTTTTCCTTTTAGTCCTGACTTGGTGCAGCTGGACAGTCCTTTCTCATGTCCTGCCCTGTAGATCTCCCTGAAAGCAGCATTCAGAGGTGGTGGACAGCACTTCCTAAAAAAGGCACCCTGAGCCCAGGCAGATCACAAGTTTTATCCTGAAGCTGCTGTGTGCTTACTGGGCGAACCATCACTGGAGCCCTGGCACAATCCCTCTTTGCCCAGCATGGCAGAAAGACTCTGACACAGGAGATGCTTGGCTCCTTGCTGTGGTCATGCAGGACAGTGGCTCACGGGGGGTTACTGGAGCATCCCAAACTTTGGGTTTGCAGCAGGAGTGAGAGTCAGACAGACACGACTCATGTTGTCCCCAGATGCTCCAGGTTTTTTTCCATCTGGCAACACCCTGCACAAGCAGAGGAGATTGATGCTGTGGCAGATCTGTGTGTTTCCAGGCTCAAGACAGGTGCTGATCCCACTGCTCCAGCAGGATCAGAGCCCATGGTGCTGCTTTTGATGTTAAAGGTGTGGCAGGACTCATCACAAGGATCCTGGGTGCTGTGAGCATGGCAGGTGAGGAATGGCTGAGGAAGGCCACGTGCTGAGAAAGAAAATATCTGCTCTCTTGTGCAGCAGCTGCTTTTCCCTTCACCGTCTGGCTCAGGAGCTGCTCCACTGGCACATAGTGCAGTGGACAAGCTCTGAGCTCCTTGTGCTGTGCTCAGCCCTAAGTGCACAGGGGGCTGAGCCCTTCTCTGTCTGGCTGAGAGGAGCGCCCTCAGAGAGAGCTCCCATCATCTTCTGACATTATTCTCTCACAGGCTTTGTGGGGGAGCTGTTAGCAGATTAAGACTGAGTTGCTAAAGCAGATGATTTCATAACTTCTGCAGGACCTTGCTCTTTACTTTTATTTCTTCCACCTGAAATGTCTGTCTGGGGAGAGGCTGTTCAGCTGTTCAGACCACTGTTCTGACCTGTTTTGGCAATGCCTCTCTGATACCTGTTGTTTCTGCGATATGAGCTCAGACAAAAAGCAGAACCACTTCTGCTTCCCTCTGCAACTGACTGAAGGAAGCAAAACGCCTCCATCTAGTTGCCAGAGATTAGTTTATTCTGGGTACTTGTAGGGGGCTTGTAAGCTTCTGGACAGTCCCCCAATTGTCTCTGCACTCACAGAGATGGGGGAAGCTTAAAGTGAGACAGGAGCCAGGGAAAATGGAGTGTGAATCAGAGCAACCCACAAATGTGGGCAAACTCCAGAGAGGAGGCTCTGTCGCTCAGCTGTGTGCTGGGGTCTGAAGAAGGACAAAGCTGCTTTCTCCAAGCAGCCTGACTGTGATCCTGTGATTACTGACTTAGCTGGAAGAGCCCATAGAAAGCATTTGGGTGTAGACTGGGGCTAATTGTGCTGGTTTTCTCCTCAGCCCACCTAATCTTCTCCATTGATGTTTCTGCAGCCTTCCCCTTTCCTTTTAAAATTAAGGCTATTGTTTTTCCTGTTGAGGAGCTGCTGCTAAAGAATGCAATCTTGGAGGCTTATAAACTTTTCTCCATCACTTTCTAACTTAGAAATACAGACAGTCTTTATGAATGAAAAAGTATTTAATGTTTCTATGAAATTTCTATTACAGCTGACTGGGAGTTTTCTAACTAAATTCTCTTTAGCTGAATATACTGCCTTGTTGAAATGGAAGCTCTTCAAATACGTGTGCTTAATTTAACAAAACTCATATTGGCAAAGTGATCTCAGCTCCATGACAAAATTTCTGGCAAGAAATGGAGGAGAAGGAGCTGGAGCAGCTAATAACACCTTGGTGCTGGGGTGTTTGCTTGTGATGGGAGGTGCTCCAGCCAGAACAACCACTGTAAATCTGGGTGCTTTGAGAAGTTGGTTTGGTGATGGGGGAGGAATGACCCCTTCAGCTCTCATGTAGCCTCTGTCCTGTCTAATGACTTGTCTCTTCTGCACAGCAGCTGTTGTAAGGTAATGCTGAACCAGGATACATCAGTCCCTGGAGTCCCTGTGGGTTTTGTGGAGAGCGCAGTCAGAAGGTCACGTGCAGCTGCTTTGCAACGTGCCAGTTTCTATAAAACAAAGATGCTTTTTAAGGCCAAACTAGATTCCCTCATGAAGGAGGGATAAAAAGGAGGCAGGGGGCAGCTGCAAAGAGAATGCTACTGGAAAGGCTATTCTTTGATTCGAGGTCAAAAGCAGATTTCTGTGTGTTTCAGCTATAAGCCCTGTTAAGTGCAGCTCTAGGCAGTCTGGAGCTCTGTGACAAGCACTAATTTTGAGAGATTGTTCTTTGCTGGTGGACAATTACACACTGATCACAGCAGGAATCTGAGCATGGCTAATCTGAATGGACTGGTATTTTGCTATTCAGGAAATAATGTTTTTTGATTTTTTAATGTTATAGAGCATTTACGCTGTACAATAAAAGTCCAAATGTTCTCCCCAGGTTTCATGATTTCTCGGGTTTACTCAGTAAAGGCAGGAATGAAATACATGGACACCAGTGTTGTTTACAATTAGCAGAAAATTGGCATTTTACTGTAGCTAACCACTCCTGTGCATGCCACCTATAGCACTTGGAAACAAACAGGCCCTTGTCAGAGTCCTGCTCCTGATGGGTATTGCATAGCTAAATCCCTGTGCTGAGCTCTGCTGGGTCCCACAGACCAACAGGACCTGCTGATGGCTGGCAGCCCAAGGGACCTGCATCTTGAACAGCAAGCTCTTTGGGAACACAGAGTTCTTGGGACTGTGCATTTGTCATCGTCAGATGGAAACTGTAGGGTAGGCGATGGAAAGAGAAAATAACATATACTGAGGCATATTTTCTTCCTGGTAATGTACTGTAGGAATGAGAGGTTTTGGGCAAAGGTCTGACTGAGCTGTTGGGTGTCTCTCTCACAGCTGAGAGCAGTTTTGACATTTGGAGGTTGCTCTGCATGTGGACTGTACCACTTCTCTCACTGAGGAGCATTGCCCAAAGATCAGTGCCATCTGCCACGAGTGCAAAACCTCAGCCAACTTATGCTGTTGCTGCTTGGTGCTGTGAATTCAGCTACAAAGAAATCACTGGTATTTGGGAGGTATATGACTGAACACTTGCCTGGATTTTGCCCCCTCTACTCTCCAGGGAATTGGTGCTTGGATCAAATGTCTGAGAGTCTGGTTTGAGTTGCTCCTGGCCCTGCTGAAGGCAGTCATGACATGTGGAGGTGTCCCAGTACAGAATCAGCCCTGGATCCTTTGGTGGCAAGTGCAGGAGAAATGTCGGAAGTGTCTAAGGTGGCTGCTGTTGTTCTGTGTAATGCGGTGCCTGGTTCCTACTGTTGCTGCATCCCAGTACTGGATGAACTGGGATCCAGCATCACCATGCATCATTATGCAGGCTAGTCAATAAATCCTTGATTAACTAGGATTAACTTGTTTAACGTAACACAACTGACTTCAAGGGAGTTGCACTTCCTTGCACCAAAGATTTCAGCCATAAGCATCCAAATTCCTCTGAGAGCAGTTTGTTAGTAGCACCTAGATACTACAGTAAATGGTGAGCTATAAATACAAAAGCAGACATAATATTAAACAGACTGCGTCATCAATTAGCTAACAACAGAAGCATAGAAATGTTGGATAAAAATAACCTGTAATAGCACAATCCTTTCTTCTTACTCCCCTCCTACTCTTCCTCACCCAGAAATGAGCAGCTCTGGGACACCTCATTTTTTACTTTTAATAATTTAGGAGCTGTAACATTCTGTGATGAACAGTGTCTGATCTGCAAAACATTCACTTTTTCAGATTGCTTTACACTTCCCATCATTTGTAAGAAGCAAAGCTGGTAAAAACAAGAGGATTTGATGCTCAGGATTCTTTCAGGTAATAAAGTGGCGCAGCTTATAGATGGAGTTTGTTTAGTTCAGTCACATTATTGTGATGGCAACAGCTGCCCATCGTGCCTCAATGTGGCACAACAAAGAGCTCACACGGGCACAAGGTGTGGAGAGGGCTCCCAAAAAAGAAACTTAGCATTACGTTAATTCCTAGGTTTGGATTTGAAGCTGTGTATCAGACCCCACAAATGCATCTCAGATCAATAAAAACCTGGACTAACCTTACCAGAGACAATGCAGAGTCAGAGTCTGCCTTGTGCTTTCACTGCACATCGCACAGCAGAGCCCTGATCCACCACTCTGTGCTACAAGAGGGCAAATGCCCTTATGGGTGGAGAAATGTGTCTCCTTGCAGAGCACTGACGGTAGCCCCTGGGCAAAGGATAAGGCTTGGATCCCCACATGAGCCCTGAGCAGCCATGTGGCAGTTTCTTGGTCCATAACATGCAGATGGGCTGAGAGGATCAAGCTCCCCATCACTAACAAATAAAGTCCCTTTCCCTCTGGCCGTGCCTCTGGGAGCAGGGGCTTTGTTTGAAGTAGATAACAGCAGTTGTAACTGCATGGCTCTGGTAACGGCAGAGAGCAGATTTCCTTCATCAGTTTTGTTCAAAATTAACTGCTAGGCTTAAAAGGTGGTGGAGGAGGAGGAGGATACAAAGAAAGGGGGGGTTGCAGACAGACTGACCCACAGACAGTGTGAGCATTCAAGCCCCATCCCTGAATTTTATCAGCCCAAGAAAACCTCTTGGCAGGTTTCCAGAAAAAAATGGAAACACAGCACTGAGTCGGAGTCCCAGCTGTTAACCCCCTTATCGAGATTTTTCCTTCTGGCAAGGAAGTGCTCTGGACGTGAGAAGCTGAGAGGATGTGAGCTGGAGTCTGGTAACCCTTTTTCCTGTCTAACTTTCTCTCTGTGATTTAGTAATAGCTCAGGATCCTTTATATAAAACAGCAAGACAAATGAGCCCTGACTTTTAAGTTTTTAAAGGGGCACAGAGCTGACTGGCTGGTCTCTGAAAGCCTTGGAGCTGCTGCATGTCCATGTCACTGCCCAGCTTGTCCCTCAACTTCCAATGCAGCTCTGGGGTGCCCTGGGCAGGGAGTGCAGACACCTGTGCTCTCAGGGGCACCTAGAGCTGCTTTTAATGAGGTTTTAACTCAGACGGTGTGGAGCACTGTAACAAAAGTGGCTGTAAATCAGTTCCTGCTACTCTCTGCTCTGTCGCAGCTATTTTTGCTTTGTTTTCTTGACAGTGCTTGTGGCAACAGTCTAAGATTTGGGCCATGTGGATTAGACCCTGAAGCAGACTTTGTGTGACACTGGGGATGGGATTCACAAAGGCAAACTTTCCACTAATCTTTCCAGTTTCTTTTGTAGTTGGAGAACAACCATCTCCTCTGCAGGGTGATTCAGAGAGGCTAAATTAAGCTCTTTCTCTGAATCAGCCTCCTGGGCAACTCACTTTGCAGCTCCCATCTCTTCAACAGCCTTGAGCACTGCAGCTGGGCCAGAGCCCAAAGCCCAGAGCTGGCTGTGAGAAATGGAGGTCTTGGGGTGCTCCAGCTCCATGGGGCTGGGGATGGACCAGCCCCAGGGAGATGCCTGCCCTCCAAGAGGGAAGGTCTCTTCAAGGCCATTGTCCATGTCTCATGCTGGTGATTTGGCAAATCTGGGATTCACCAGATCATCTGTGATTTGCGGAACCTCCTGACAATCCTGTTTTATATCTGAGAGCAGTTATGAGCTGGGGAAACCCCTGCAGAGCCGGCTGCATGGGCTGCACTCCTGAGCTCAGCGGTTCAAGAGGCAAATGGTGGCAAGAGGGAGAAAAGCTGAACCTGATCCAAGAGCAGAGAAGGGAAACTTTCATGATGCAGCTCTCCTCTCTGCTGAAACTTCCTGCTGTTTTTTTTTAAAGTCAAAACCAGTTTGTTCCCATTTAAATAAAAAAAAAAACATTGCAAATGTTGAAATTAAAACATTTTGGCTTTTCCATTTTTTTCAGGTTCATTTCCTGTGTTTTTCTTCACTTCATTTTCCATCTTCCAGGGTGTGAAGAGTAGGATAGGGGCTGATGGGATATCCTGAAATATCACAGCTGTTGAAAATGGAAACAAAATGGGTTTATTTTTTATTTGCTTGCATCTTTGGGAATTTCTGTTAGAAATTTAGAAAAAACCAAAACAAACCTAAACAAACAAAAATAAAGCTTCCACATATTCCCCACTAAATGTTCTGTTTCTCCTTTTTCCCTGGCTGTAACGCATACCTTGTGTGCAAGAAGCAATGCCCTTCTCTAGTTGTGCAGAGCTTGTGCTCACTGATGGGTGGGCTGCAAAAGCCTTCACAGAAAGGCTCTGGCTAACCTGTGCTGTTGGGAATATCTGGACTCAAACCAGATCAAACCCAGATGGTGAAAACAGCTTTGGATAAGTGAGAGAAGAGAGGTGTGGTGGGTGCAGACAGTGAGGATGAGGGGATGGAGCTGGCCCAGCGGGAGGGCTGGGAGGCTGTGAGGGTCTCACCAGCACTCATCTCTTGGCACCGGTGGGAGCTGCTGCTCGTTCCCAGGAAAGCAGGTGGTTGTTCCTGTCTCTGCTCCTCCTTCCCACTTCTGGCTTTTGTGCAGCGCTAGAAATTGCAAGCGGGGGTGATTTAGCATGTCACTGCTGAACGCAGGAGGCTTTGTGATAATTAGCTTACTACTAATTAGGAATATCTTTGGGTATTTCTTTGGAAGAAAATACTGATCCATTTATAACAAGCCACCGCTTGCAAAGCAATTACCTGAAATATGTTTTTCTCTTTCTATATAAAGAAGTAACTTATTTTAATTTTTAAATCCAGATATTTCAAAGATGCCTGTCAAGAATGATTGGTCTTTGTAATTTAAATGTTGTGAATGTATCTTATGAAGTATCTGCAATAAGTCTTGGTTTTACTAGTTTAGAAAAATTTAAAAAAACCAAAACAAACCACAAAAATAAGCATGACTTACTCCTCAGGGTAAAAAAAGAGACATTTTATTTTTCTAAAACAGTGACAGACTTCTGAAATCTGAAGGTCTCTGTGCACATACACTTCCATGTACATACTATAACACTTGTGGATTTTTGCCTCGTTCTTTTTTATTGTTGACTTCCCTGACTGGCTGCAGGTACAAGTGATGGAGGTGACTCTGGTCTCTTCCTCGCTTGGTTACAAGGAACAGGTTTAACACAGAAGCTGCTCAGGTGTGATACCTGTGACCTTTGGGTGCCCATCTTGTTGCCTGCTATAAATGTGTGGCTGTTAAAATATGGATGTCTGGTACAGGGGGAAAAGATGAAAATGGAGCTGGTGTCAAATCTATTTTATATGCAGTGAGTAGAAATGACTTTATTGAACTCTTATGATGAAGCAGAAACCAATGACTGATGTGAGGGACCAAGACAGATTTTTAAGCAACAGATATTCACGTTAGAGCTGAAAACTGATGAGAGATGTTGTGTGCAGTGTGTGAGCCTTATTTATTCTCAGGTGTCTCTGTTATATTACAAATGTCCTAATCACAGAGGTCTCTGCCCTGCAAGTCAGCATGGGGTGAGAGCAGCCACTGCCAGTCCATGCTGCCTCCTTTTTTCTGTGCATCCCCCACCCACCTGCTTCTGGCAGCAGGTTACTATTTCTCATTTTCTTTGTGCGCTGCTGAGCCAGCCGGAGCAAGGACTGAGTCTTAACTACAACCCCCACCCTCTGCAAACTAAGCAGAGCAAGAGAGAATGAGGTTTTCTGGGGTCAGAGAGGTGTCTCATCTGCTTCAAGCTCTGCACTGGAAAGGCTGCTCCCTGTGACTTGAAGGGAGGAAGCTAAATGCCATCTTGTTTTCCAAACCTTTCTAACAATCATGATGGCAAGTTTGGCTGAATAAATTAAAAGACTTGAGAACTTAAAGGGGAATGAAATGTTACTTGTGTTTATTTTAAAAAATACATACCACTTTTTACAATATTTTCACAGCTCATTACGTTCTCTTTTATTTTAATTTCTTTCCTAAAAACTGTATGATGTGCTACTCATTGCTCAAACTCAAAATGGGATTTTTATCATTGGTACTTTCTGTTTAAAATATGTTTGACAGTTAAATTCCTCTTATTTCCCCTTTTCTACCCACCCCAGGGTTTAAATAGCTCATAAACAACAACAACATCAACAAAAATGGTTTTGTTATTCAAATGAGACTTCTTTTCCCCCACTGCAAATTTCTTCCTCTCCGCAAACTGTGTTTTTTGACAATAACAACTGCCTAAAGCTCTCTGATTTTTCTTCATAGGCAATCATTCTGGCCAAAACCAAACAAAACAAGGAGTATATTAAGCTAGAACCTATTTTGCATACACCTGCAATAATTATTTAGATATGCACATCAAAGTGAATAAGCTGTTGTGCAACATAATTGGTTAATTTTGATTATGCAGGAGCATCAGCTTGCTGCATTGATAATGGAAGCTCTTGCTTGCAGGCTGGACAGTCACTGGTCAGAGATGGGCAGGGTACTGCCCAAATACAGGGCAGGTATCTGTGAGGACAGGGCGGGCTTTGCCATCTGTCCAGATACTTTTGGTACTTTCCTACTTGCTAACCACCTTCCTATGGCTAGAGACTTCTTGATGTACTCAGTCAAGGGCTGGCACTCACTGAATTCCCAATGTTTTGCTTTTATGTGTGCATATAATAAATATCTAGAAATCTTCAAGTGCATTAAAATAATTAACTAAGCCTCACTGCAATCTAATCAGATCATATCAACCTCATTTGACAGGTTATTGAATGAGACACGGACAGTTAAGTGATTTCTCCAAAGGGGAATTTTAGGCTATCTGAGGTTTTCCCACCACTTCCTTGTTTGCTGCGTTGTCAGTGCAGTGAGGGTGACTCTTTTCTTGCAGTTTTGATCATTGTGCTTCCCTGTGAGGTTTGGGGCGAGGATGGGGATAAGACTCCAAAAACCTGCAATAAAGGAGTGTGAGAGGAGACAGGTTGGGAAAGCAGAGCTCGCTCTGAGGCATAAGGGATCACGGACTTGTGATTCTTGGGCATTGCTTCTGGGAGTTAGATGGGTCTTGCTGTCTGGCAGGGAGAAATGCCTCAGCCGATCCTACTGCTGAGGCTATTGCAGGAGTTGTCCTTGTGTTTTCTTGAAGGGGCTGGATGGTGCCTCCAATTGGCACAGGCAGGAAATGGCACAGCCCATGACTGCTGAAAGAAGAGGTCTCAGCTCTGGCAGCAGAGTTGTTGTGGCTTGGGAAATGGAGCTCTTTGGCTTTATCCCTGCCAGTTGGAATCTTTTCTTCTGCTCCTTTTCTTTTTAGTGCCCCGAAACCACAAAGCACGCCAGCTGTCCACTGTCCCATAGCCTCTAACGACTGGTGTGCATGCTCAAAACAGTACCTGCAGCCTGGTGTGACTTGAGGCCGTGAAGCCACATGTGTGCTGAAGGGCTTTGATGGCGCTGTGAGTCCCAAATGCCAAATTATCGTCTGCTGCTTGGCATCTCTCTAGATTGACTGTTGCATTCAAGGAGGGGATGGTGGGAGAATAAACAAGTCCGATGTTTATTCTAGAATTGTACAGAATAGGGCTGGAAGGGGCCTTGAGAGTCATCTAACTTTTCTTGTGCAGGATCAGTTTGACCCAAAGCACCAAGTATATCTGCACTGAAACCAAGTCACATTTGCATATAAAGAAGCTTGCCAAGAGCCAGAATTTTGTTGTCTGAAAGTAGGCAGAGATCCAGATCTACTTTGCCAAAAAAGGCAATCTGTATTTAAAAAGATGTTCTTGAAAATTTAGGCAATTTTCTCAATGCTGTGCAATGTCTCAGTCAGTGTAACTTCAAAAATCAATTACTTTCTTTTACACTAAACAGTGATTAAGCTGTTCAAACCACTTGGCAAACAAACAGCTGCAACATCAAGAGAATGAGAACTTCTGGAAAGGACCATAGTGATTGCTTAGATACTTGTCTTTCATTAAATTAGAAATACAGATTATTCCCCCCCCACCCCC
>NW_010337779.1:0-866 GCF_000700745.2 Antrostomus carolinensis | reverse complement strand
ACTCCATCCCCACGTCCCCACCATGTCCCTGGGGACGGGGGGTGTCTGTCTGTCTGCATGGATGATGGGTGGATGGATGAGCGGTTGGTTGGGTGGCTGGATGGTTGAATGGTTGGGTGGGTAGTTGGGTGGATGGGTGGCTGGTTGGTTGAGTGGATGGGTGGGTGGTTGAGTGATTGGATGAGTAGTTGGGTGGGTGGTTGGTTGGGTAGTTGAGGGGTTGACTAGTTGGTTGGTTGAGTAGTTGGTTGGGTGGATAGTTGGGTGGTTGGTTGGGTGGGTGGTTGAGTGATTGGATGAGTAGTTGGGTGGGTGGTTGGGTAGTTGGGTGGTTGGGTGGGTGGTTGAGTGATTGGATGAGTAGTTGGGTGGGTGGTTGGGTAGTTGGGTGGTTGGGTGGGTGGTTGAGTGATTGGATGAGTAGTTGGGTGGGTGGTTGGGTAGTTGGGTGGTTGGGTGGGTGGTTGAGTGATTGGATGAGTAGTTGGGTGGGTGGTTGGGTAGTTGGGTGGTTGGGTGGGTGGTTGAGTGATTGGATGAGTAGTTGGGTGGGTGGTTGGGTAGTTGGGTGGTTGGGTGGGTGGTTGAGTGATTGGATGAGTAGTTGGGTGGGTGGTTGGGTAGTTGGGTGGTTGGGTGGGTGGTTGAGTGATTGGATGAGTAGTTGGGTGGGTGGTTGGGTAGTTGGGTGGTTGGGTGGGTGGTTGAGTGATTGGATGAGTAGTTGGGTGGGTGGTTGGTTGAGTAGTTGGTTGGGTGGATAGTTGGGTGGTTGGTTGGGTGGGTAGTTGGGTGAGTTGAATGGTTGGTTGGGTGAGTATTTGGGTGGGTTGGATAGTTGGTTGAGTGGGTTGGATGGTTGGTTG
>NW_010337778.1:0-14258 GCF_000700745.2 Antrostomus carolinensis | reverse complement strand
TTTATTTTATTTTATTATTTTATTTTAATTATTATGTATTTTGGGTAAAACATGCAGAAGTGCCCTGCTGGGACCTCAGCTCACTTCCCAGTGTACCAGGCTGCCACGCACTGGTTCTACAATAAGCATGTCTGCGTCCATGTTCTGGCAAACAGGAGGTCATCTGGAGAAGCCACTGTCCATCACCCCTACAAGTATCTTAATTACTTCTTGCAATAGGGTTATTGCTTCTGACAGTCATTTTTTTCACTGCTAAACTGGATGATATGAAAAGTGAGGGAAGTTTGGTTCAAGGGGTAAAGATGTAACTATTCCCAGGGGTCTCTTCTGGCCTCCTGCCGAGATTACCTGGCTATGACAGAAGTGGCAGAAAGAAATGTGTCTGCGCTTAGCTGCTTCTGTGCTAAACTCAAAACTTTAATGCCCACGAGCAGTGGTTCATATTAACCCTCTGGCTTTGCACTGGAGAGATGTGAGTCCTTGTCTCCTCCTGCCAGTTCCAGGAGACAAGGGGGACCCAGTGGTTTCCTAAGCTGTCCAGAGCATGGCTTCCCAGTGCTCATTTCTCATTTTCCCAGTGTGCATTTCTTGGCTTCCCAGTGCTCATTTCTCAGGATTTGTGGTAAAACTAAGCTAGACAGACCTTAAAGAGTAACTTCTGTAGGTCATATAATTGAAGTGGTAAGATCTTCATTCTTCATGTAGCCCTGTTATAGTCCAACTGAAGTACAAATAAGTATCTCCAAATTTGGAGATACTTATGATCAGAAAATGATTGAAATTGTTCTCCCAGCATGAGCAAATGTTAGCAGATTTTGGTTAATTTGAGTTTTCACTGACAAGGTTTAGCAGATTTAGGATGTATTATATCTCAGTATTTTAAACATTACACTATTTACTGTTATTCTCTTCTTATTATTTTTAATTGCAATGCTAGAGTTAATGTAATGAACAAGAGCATTAGCATACCAAAGACAATGATGAAGAAACTTCCCTTGTTTCTGTGCCCCTGCAGCCTCAAGCTAATCTCCTGCCAGCACCAACCATCCAGATAATGCCAGCTCCCTCTCTCCTATACAAACACTTCACAACTTGTTGATGCTCAGACCAGGAATGAGGGCAGACCATTTTCATTTGTGGCTGCATATTGAAGCCCGGTAAGCCATCCGGAATGCCCTACAAGACTGATTTAGTTAAGACCACAGGAATACCTAAGAGCCAAAAAATCCTCTTGTTTAACACAGATCTCTTCTAAGTCAGCCCTCCAGCAAGTGTGGATTTATCAGCGTCTTTAGCAAGAAGACTTGCAAAAAAAGTGTGGATTTCCATATATAAATGATTGCTTTTGTTTGTGAATAACCCTGTGTGCAAGATCTGAGCTGTGCTAGCCAGGCAAACATAACCCCCCCACAAAAAACAACAGAAATAATTTGGCACTATATTGATGCAGCTTTGGATGCAATTTCAGCTTAATTAATAATCAAGCCTTACACTTTTGCGGGCCACCTCTCAGCACTGTCACACATTTCCTTCAGCACGCTTGCTTGCTTTTGGAGAAACAGCCACAAGATTGACAAGTGCGTGAAACAAAATTACCCCCCTCAAACCAGAAAGAAGGTGTCCTCTCAAGGTCGTGTGCAGACAAATGGCATGAGCTGTGTGCTAAATCTCCAGCAATTTACCTGGGCTCTGGATAAATAGAATCCTTCAGCATCCTTTGAAGCTCTAATGCCAACTCCTCCTCCTTTTCCTCCTCCATCTCCCATAGCAAATTCATTGCAAAGTTTCAAGGGGGAAAAGTATTCACAAAGGTTATTCTAAAGCTCAAATCTAAATTCATTTTTAAACACTGCTGAACTCACTGCAGATGCCATACACTAGACAAAGTGCTGCAGAAGGCCCACAATAATACGCTAATTCCATTGCTAGAAGAAAGGGAGAAGACTTCAATCAATCTTGAAATTAATTTTGCATTTAAAAATGTAACAGCCTGTGCACCGCGTAGAGTGTAAATTATTTTATCATGATTACTTGTTATGTGTCAAACCATTTAGTCTCACCTCCTATTGTGCTGTGATTGAGTTCATGGCAGCAAACATACTGGTCATAAAAACAATGAAACCTTGAATGCTGCCCTAAATATTTGTTTCACTGAAGCTGAATAATCAAATGCACATTATGATTTTTTGTCAACAACTTTAATTTAGTTCTGTTTAACTGATTGCCTATGCTTTACCCATTTTTTCCTCTATAAAGGAGGGCTGTAGGACAAACAAGAAGTAAAGTGAGCAAAGAAGGCTCATCTTCCTGTAAATAAAGGAATGGCTGAGAGCTTTTCTACATATTTAGGACACAAATCCTCCTCTTTTCTTCTAGTATCCCTTTTGCCCATTTTAAGTTTCTGGATCCAACTGGTGGTTTCAGATTTTTCAACCTGGATCTCTCAGACATTTTCAATGAACTACAAACCCTTTGAAGTTTCACAGACTTGCGTTGCTCATAGCATGTATGGACTTGCTCCTTTTAGACATGTTTGGTGGTCCAAAGTCTGAAATGTCTAGGCTTGCTGGACCTTACTCCTTGGTGAATGTGGCAGTACGTGTAGGAGAGGCAAATGTGCTCTTCAAAGGGACTGCAGTAAAAACAGAGGCAAAGCTCCAGCTCGTCTGCCATACTAATTAGCACTGGTGAGAGCACATGCTTTCCACTGCTAGAGGATGTCAAATACTCTAGTGAAGGCCACTGTGGTGCATGGAGACAGAGAGGCTGTGAGCATCTGAGTGCTTCCGAGTTCTGTTGCAAGAGTGTCCCTGTCCCCTTCTGCATCTTCGTGCATGCAGAAGGTATAAAAGCATATTAAATACAGAAAGGAAAGTTTGTAACTGAAGTGGCCAAGGAATTAAAATCGACATCTTCCAGCACACCCTGACCATGCTACTAATCTTCTGACAACTGGTGTGTCCACAACAGCAGTAGACATGGGATCCTGTCAACTAAAATTCTCTTGGGCTTATTTGTTTACTCTGCTTTCTTAAAGAATTTCTTTTAGGATGTGGAAGGCTCTGAATTTTCTGTTGCAGCCTTTACAGGAAACCACTCCATTTGAAGTCTTATGTGAAAATTGTTAAAATTTCTTTTTCTTTTCCTGTCCACAGCCTCTCTAACAACTAAAGAAATGCTCTGTTCTAGAAACGTAGCATACTTTTTATCAAATTCCAGTTAGATAAGAAATATTTTACTCCTTCTATGAAGTTAGGTATAAATTTTAGCTTCCTTTGTTTGCTACAGATATTGTCACCTAGAAAATGAGAATGACATTTTAACCTTGTGGTTCCAGTGTGAATATTTGAATACAATCCCACAAATAGGTGAAGAAATGCACTGAGGTGAGTATGTACAGAGAGAAAAATGAGAATGGGCTATTTTGGCTGTGGTTAAGAGCAGAAAACAGGGGGGCAACACAGAGTGATGGAAGGCACGCATTGTTATTCACTGTGAATTTTGCAGATCATTTTCTCTGCTTCACAACCTTTAAGTGCCGGTCCACTTTTTAACCTGCTCCATAGATCTGAGGGCACTGCACATCTGCCCACAATACTACTTTATTAACTGCACATAATGAGGTATGCAACACTTCAAATAACAATACATCAGTCAGCAGAACAGGAAGCCAAAATACATGGCTAGGCTTGGCCCACTGTTCACCTTCACTCAAGCAATTATAATGGCTTAAGGCTGACACTGGAAAAATAAGAGAGATAGTATCATTTATCTTTTTAGCTTTTTTCAGAAAAAACTTTTGTTAGAAAGAAAGCTAATGTTATTTTTTAAGCTGAATTTATGTTTCTTATTTATTCTTTAGGGGATTATACATTTTTGTCTAACATACAGGCAAAGTCAGCAAAGGCAACTACTTTGTCCCTGACAAAGCACTGACCATCCAGTCCATCTTTGGCCACTTTTTCTTTATTTCTTACAATACCCATCATTAGTGAGAAAAGAATCCTCTATTTTCCTGTTGTTTTCTATTCAGAAACCATGGCATATTCTGAACTGTATTTGCTTTATAAAAACATGTTAATGTGTGAGAATGGTTCCAAGACCTGGGACCTTTTCAGGGGAAAAGCTGAGGATAAGCTAGAAATGCTTGTTACAGTATTGGGACTACTGACAGAACTAGAGAGTTGTTTAGCCAGTAGGAAGATGCTGAACACCAGTGGAGATCATATTCTGCCACAGAGCGGCTGGAAAGGGGCAGTAGATTACTGTAGGTAATGGGGATGCTGGTATGATCCTCATATCACAGTACAAATGCCTGAGTCTCTGGTCCCCTTTGTGACTATGGGACAGATCTTTCAACACCCTGGATGCAAAATCCTACAACGTGAAGGACAGAATTTACCTCTTAAGCCTGTCAACCATTTATACTGCAAATCTAGTCTCAGAGGTCAGATGTGTGCATCATGTAACTACATGTTACTACAAGGGTGCTGGGATTTCCTCTTCACAGCAGCCAGCACGTTGCAGCCATGTCTTCATATCAGAAACACTTAAATAAAAGCATCCCCAAAGTAAAAATCAAGCCAGTTACAAAACATGGGACGGAAGTAGAAGCCCAACTTAATATGCCAAGTTGCCAGTTCTACAAACAGTGCACTTAGGAGCCAGAGGCCACAGCGTGTTTGAGAGCTGTCTATTTGCCATCATATTAATATTATTCTAATACTTATCCAGTGGTCATTAGCTCAGCTTGACACTTTTGTAACAGGTGTAGTAGTTTTAGTTTCCAAATCAATTTAAAGAGCAACCACAGCAAGACTGTCTAGCAATGACATAGGGAATGGTTTATAGCAGCAAGGCTTGAAGCTAAAAAAAGTTATTTTCCTGCCTATATTGAAATGGAAAAATCCTTGTATAGCTATGAAAAACTCCTCTTGAGCACCTAAAAGCAGCTAGGAAGTGAACAATAACTACAGATTGTAAATGCCAGGATCAATGTCAAATGAAAGGGATAGTTACAGTCTCCTTTTGGAATATACTGAGCTTGGCCTAATTTACACCAAATTGGCTACTGTGTTGTGAAGTCAAACTAAGAGATCAAAACTGTCCTTTTGGGCCTTCCAACCTTCTCTGTTTCAGTTCCACAGCCTAAGCTCAAATCCAAAGAACGACCTTCTGGCTCATAGGGCTGATTCAGAATTTGCAAGGAGATAGATAGATACCTGCTACCAAGGGGTGACATAATCTATCCCTTCCTAGTAATGAACAGGAAAAATAATATCTCTTTTCCCAAAGGGTGGAATTATGTCATGGAGGTTTTGGATTTTAAAAATGTTTTGTAATTAAATATCTTTGACATCACTAATTTTGCATAGAGCTTTGTCCCACGTAACTTGAGATTATGAGATTTAAGGGCAAGGTATTTCCAAGTGTGTCTAAATTTTAGCACTTAAATAATGATCTGATTTTTAGTTTCTGAATAGCTGTAATTCTCATTCACTAACTATTATGGCTAACTATTGCCATTGACTTAGGTCTTTTAACTCAAAACAGGTAAATTTGAAAATTCTTGCCTAAGCATTTAGCAAAATCCGGACTCAAAAATTTATGTCCATAGAAAGGGGTATTCATTCAGAGTCAGTAACAATAACTCTAAAAGGAAGGGCTAAGACCTGCTTTCTTCCTACGAATGCTTTATTGTGCTGTGCTGCACCAACCCAGATGTTGCTGACATGTCCAATAAGCTGCCACAAAACAAACTAAATATGGAGACAGAAAATACTGACTGGGGAAAAGGACAGATAAGAAAGAAAGCATGGAGGTAAACTTCTCACAAAATCTGTATTTTGCATCAAGACCTTTCTTGACAAGCTCCATCTCTGCTCTTTATATACATAGAAAATTAGCATATCATTTGATAATGACCTATCAAAACCTATGCTTTGATTACAAGCAGCTGCTTTTGATTACAATCAATGAATCACTAATTTGTGCTCAACCACAGAACAGTTGGACTCCATCTATTATTCATTCTTGAAGTGGAAATCCTATTTAGAACTGGATTCCGAATTTCACTAAAGCTTTTACCCTCTTGGCTATTAATAATTTTGTTTTGAAGTTAGGTCTCTAAGGTTTCATGATGGCCTCTTTTGTTGTGCTTAAACTCTGAAATAATATGCTCAGCTGTTGCCCAGATCTATGCATCTTTCTCCCTGACCATATGTCTAGAATGGGCTAATTTAAGTCTTCTAACAACCACATGATACTCTTTTGATTTTCAAAAGCCCTAGCCTTTACGTCCAGTATAAACTGCGAGTCCCCATACTCACGGGGGACTGATATAGTATGATGTGTGATTGTGTGATGTGAGATTTCTAGGTCTATGAATTTCTTTACCACATATATATATATATATATATAAAAACCAACATGTGCCAGGATAAAAAGATACACAAATGTCAGTCGCCTTCTCAGTTCAAGGTATTTACCTTAAAGTCATAGGATATAACGCACTCTTGTATAATTATGTGTACATAAACACACACGTTCTTCAGATAAATCCAAGCCTTTCAAGGCCCAAGTTCATATGTTCAGCAAGCTTTGATTACATTTTTGTTAGCTCAAGATAAGGAACCATACAGTTTTTCTTAGATTTTCAGTGAGATTTTTCGTAAGAGTGTGTGAATTACTTCTACTGTGGGAAAAAACCTCTCTTTTGTAAGTTGCTTCCAGTGTAAGTCTGTCTGGCTCACAAATTGCATGACTCCATCAACCAACATACAAGTGACACCCCATTTGATAAATGGATGATGTGTAGACTCAGAATGAAACTAACAATCAATGTGTGCTGGTTTTCTATCAATTAAAAAAAATAATACATGTTCACCATAGAGGAAGCAAGTTAATTTACAAGCCAAAAATGTCAAAAACACTCTGCTATTCAATTTGGGTGGTAGGTCTAATAGATCTTTTAAAAGGTCTACTCTAAACAACTGTTAAACATGTTCAATGTATAAGGAAACATTTTCAAAATGAAGCTCACACCTCAGAGCCTGAATATTGTTCTTAGGCTAAACCTGAAGCAGACAGCTCAGGCTTGGGGCTCAGCCTTGCAGAGCATCATCAGCACTTGGTGTGGGGATCACAACCCTGCTTTCCAGCCATGAGTTCTCTCACTCCTCAGACCCCTCATGAAATGTGGCAGAAACTGTGACCTCAAAAGGCAGCTGGAAACCAGTACCAAGTACCCTGGGGTGCAACCCCCGAACTGAAAACTAGAGGAAGAAAAATGTAGATATCTTGCTGATAACTGGGGTAGTCCAGAGATAAAATCAGCTTTGACAACAGAATCTACTTGGAAAACAATACTCTCTATTAAATTTACTCTTAAATTTCATTCTAATTCTGTGAGTGTGATTAACCACCCACAAGAAAAAGCTGAGAGAAAGAGAGATACCTTGTCACTTCAAAATGGTGGGCACAATTTGTTGCAAGTGTAAAGTGGCTCCCACAAAACCAGAGATGCAATTTAAAAATCACACCTCAAGCTCAACAAACACAGGCTCCTGGGGACCCTGGTGCGGTCCACGTCTCTAACAAATGCTTCCTGCTCCTCCTATCTCTCTACCCATTGACTTCAATATAAATTGTACCTCATAATTTTTTAAAGAGTCAACAGAATCCTGTAATCTGTAACTCTCACTCATGTTAATAAGTACTTAATCCTCTCAATAGGATCTAGATACACATTGTGACTGCTCCTGAGCATAAATTACTTCCCATTGAACATAAGAACTCAGGCCCATTTTTATTTACACGTTTTATGTGAAATTCACAAAAAGATGTGAAAATTCAGCCAGAGGTCTCATTACAAGAGCTGGTGGGAGCTAAATGCCTTTGAATATCTGGCACATAGTACCAAACATCTGACAGTCAATCCGTAAGAGACAAATTTTGCCCTCAGATGTGTGTTGCTCCCACTGAAGTCAACAAGTTACACATATTTCACCAGGGAATTTGACCACAATATAGCTGTTAATCTAGAATGGCATTTTAGAGTTCATTTTTAAGTAAGATAGTTCATTAGAAAAATAGCTATGTAACTAAATGTTTAACCACCAGCACATAGATCTGAAATGTCAGGGAGGAATAAGTGTTATGTTTGCAAGTCTTTATTTCCCAGGGAAAGCTACATAACTCAGTAGGCCCTTTACAAACAAACAAACAAAAAGAGGAATAGAAATGGCTTCATGCTCTTGAAACACCTCTTGGAAACAAAATGACTGAGTGGAGCAGCATAGCAATTCAGCTATAATGGCCAGTAGCTTCAAACAACACAAAGACTGCACAAATGTCAGATTTCCATTACTGGCAGCCTGAAATCTTTGCAATTGGGTTGTTTCTATTAAGATTTGACATCACCATATGCTCTAATTACTGTTAAAATACCGTCTATCATGCCAGAAATTTTTCAATTTATAAACATACCCGCAGCCCAGGGCACAGGTAGATACGCAGTGGCAGCATATACTGAAACTATTATTGATGGCTATCAGCAAAATAAATGAAGGAGGGAAAAAGACTCACCAAAGTGACAAACACGGGTTTGGTGCTCACAGCTCTCAGTACCAGACTGTGGGATCAGACCCTGTCAGAGTCACAGCCTTTGCTGTATGAAACATTGTCTACAAAGTAAAGTAGAACCTCTGTGGCATGCTGCATGGATCAAGACTGAGGGAATTAAGCTAATGAAATCTCTGTGTTGAACACCCTTATGCTCTTCTAAATGTTTCTTGGTTTAGCTAAATTTGCCTGTGTGCAAGTTGAAACAAACATGAGACCCTGTAAAATTGAACTCAAGGATCCTGAAACGGCTCATGCTGTTTCAAACATATGGATATAAAATATAGATGTGACTATAAAGCTGCTTTCCTATGGAGACAAAGCCCAAGGTAAGCGGAGTTTGTATTGATGTGAGAGAGGTACTATGAATTCTCATTATTTGCTACATCACAGTAATATACACAATGCTAGAAAATAGGTAATCACATCAGACAGCAAGGATCAATTGAATTCACTTGAAACCAGGTTCCTTTTGCTTTATAGGGGGAGTAAGGACCTCTGGCAGTTTGTGTAAGTGTGGGGTTCTGTTATCAAAATGTGCTACCACATCGTGCTATGCACGATACACAGTTGCTGGAAGTAATGAATCTCATTATGAGGATTTTGGGTTATAGCAACCATATCATTAAATTTCTAGGACCCTGCTGTTGGCTAGGTGTGTCTATCTCATCACATTTTTCTTTTTGTTAATTTAGGATTCAATTTGTCATATGAAAGGCAGACACAGTAATACCTGTGCACAAACTCCATGTGCTCTTTCATTCAATGTTTAGGTTTTTTTTTTCTCTTAGTTTCCATAGGCATAAGCAAAGAACTTAAAGAGAGTGAAGAAATAACAAAACCGCATAATTAAAATTCAGTATTTGCTGAGTTTTGAGTGCTGCTTCAGAACATGAGTGGGGTGATATTTGAATCTAATTATTAATGAAAAAAGTTCTATTGGTAGGATGAACACGAAATGCAGCACTGAAAGACTGATATTTTCCAGTGGTAGCAATTATCTGATGTGAGATTTAAAAAACACCAGTAAAATGTATGTGACTTAGTTTTCACGTGAGAGGTAATCACACCTTTCCTAAAGTTCACTGTGAATTTTTGGCGTTCCAAGGTTTTCTTCTGGGTTTTTTTGTGTTTTTTTTTTTTTTTAATTTTTTAAATAGCTTTCCATTAACTATCATTTCTGTTATCTTAGTATAATCTTTTGTGATATATCTGACCATTTTGCCATGGGAATAAGGAATTGTGAACTGCAAGAGGCTACTGAGAGGAGCAAACAATTTGCAGGACCTACAGCTACCTCTGCATGATATTCCCTGGTCCGCTGTGTGCCTAGTAACTTCATCTCTTTACTTGTAGTTACAGCTTCTTTGTAGCACTGCTGCAAATCTAGGGATAAAACAAGCTGTATTTATCATTAAATATTTGATAACCATGAAAAAGAGGGCAGGATAGATGCTATGTCCAACAAACCACACAAAAGCACAGAACAAAATGGCAGCTACCTTTAGAAAAGAGAACTATTCCTAGAAAAGGGCTTCCCTTCACCTTGATCTACACTGATCGTCCTGCCACCCTTCAGTCTTGCGCTGGCTGTATTTTCTGGTCTTGTACTTATGTTTTCAGTAGGCTTTCCAAAGGAGAGGCAGTGCCATAGCACAGATAGGATATAATTATGATTTTAAAAGAAGAAGACTATTGTTCCATGATGTCCAGCTGGATTAGACTGATTGTCAGTGAAGAGGATGTAAATTGAAGGTGAATTTTAAAACGTTAAGCTTGCAAAGATCTGAAAACCTGGGCAGCAGGTGCAATCAAAATGGACAGACATAAAGTCTTTAGGGATGCCATTTCTAGGGGTGGCATTTCACTCTTTCTACAGATTTACATGTCTGGGAGCACTTTAAAAACATGACTAAAAGTTCTTGCTCAAGGGAGCAAAGTGAGTGTAGCTACACCAGCAGAAACTGGTTATTCTCTTCATTCTCCAAAATTTAGACCTGCAAAGGAAGAGAGTCACTGTTTTGTTTCAACTTTGAGGAACCATAGATCAGAGACACCCTTTTGAATCCAGCTATGGTAAAGTTTAATTAAAATAATTTCAGCATTTCCTCTTGCCTTTTCTTTAAAAAATAAGATGCACAAGCTAGGAACTATGAATAAAGTGATACATTTTTAAAATCAGCTTGTATTCTGATCCTTGAACTGGTCTCAGAACCATCTTCCTTTTATTATAATTTTCTTTTGCTGAGGGGAAAAAAAGCAGAAGGCATGATTTTTGAGAGAAAAACCAACAGCCAAGATTAAACACAGGTCTGTGAATTCCACCTGCGATGCCAAAACAAGCTATCAGAATACTGCATAAAGGGAACTAAAAGCATGACCTATACATTTATTTTTTGCTTATGCTTTTCACTGTTCTGTTGGTTTTTATTGCAAGGCTTAATTAAAATTAATAGCAAGTCAGGCTGGCTTCAGATTGTTTGGAAACACAACAGAACAATTGGATTGTATCTCCACCTACCGTTAGCATTCAGTTATCTTGAGACTGGTACACCTACGGCATTTTAAAGCACTGACACGTATGATGCTCTGGGATATGAGCTGGACTGGTTGTGAGCAAGAAAACAGCAGACTGAATTGATGGGAAAGTTTAGTTTTGGCTAAACCCCATATCTTATTACTGCTATAAAAAGGCTGCAACTGAGAGCTTTGAGCTTCTGTCTTACTGTTTCCTTTTTTGTGTCAAAGTCAGGTGCATTCATGCAAAAGGAGCAAACAGCTTTTCCTCTTATTTCCATATATTACTTTGGAGATTTGTCTCCTCCTTTGTATGTATGGGAAAGTTTCTTGTGAAGCTGGGGCTCACAGAAGCACCAGCATGCTTTGAAGTGCACAGTTTAAACGCTTCAGAAAAGGTTTCTCAGGAACAACCTTGTATTTCACATTAATGAAAAGCTTTCCTCTGAGATTATGCAGATTTCCCTGCCGATACTACCTAAAAACACGTAGACTACATCTTGCCATCCCTAAATAGCCCTCTTTTTTACCTTGGCCTAGAGTAACCCAAGGAGTTTGGCAGTGACCCTGCAACAACTACCTCTCAGGCACACTGTTGCTTTTCCCCTCTTAATTAGGCATTTTGTGGTACAGAAAAGGCCAGACTGAAGGGTTCACAGCAACCACCTCACTGGATCTGCCCAGCCTAACAAGCAGAAGATGTCAAATACTTGGATATGGCATCAGCCCTGCCTCATGCAGGGACTGACTTGCACAGAATCATTTATTTGCATTTAGGGTTCGTGTAGCTAAACCCTTTCTTTAGATAAGCAAAGAAGGTCTGGTCTTTTCAAAGGACAAGGGCAAGATGATAGTGTCCCTTTTCATCTAGTAGGTCAGTAATTAGAGCAGCTGTCTATATGATGTGGGCCCCTACCTTGATCAAACAGCTCCTCCACCTAAGGGATCAGGACTCATCTCTCTTACCAGACAGCTGAAGCCACTAGAGCTGGAGTTTCCCACTGAGGCTTCTCTCAGTCCATTCTCTCGAAAATCTTCCTCTTTGCATGGCCCAATTAAATATTCGTTGGGCCAGAGAGTGAGCATCACACTGTACCTTAGTAGCTGAAGAAGTCCCCAGGGAGAGATTCCTATCTCTACTCTGATGAATGTTGAGGTATTTTCTATGAAGTATTTACTGGAACAAAGATGTGACAACATTCAGTTCAGCGCACAGCCTAGAGGGGCCAAGCACATGGGTCAAGTGCTGCAATGGGGAGGAGGGACTTGGCTTTGCATCCTGTGTCTGGGGTGCAGGTTAAGTCAACTTGTACGCCACAAAGGAAGAGTTTTTTAGTGCCCCGTGGGACTTACCTGCTGCTCTCAGCTGGAGTGAATTGTTCCTGGGAAGCCTTTTTTAATTGCTAGACTGAGGCTGGAAAACCAAGCACTCAGACATTAGGAGAAACCCGGATTAAGATTGCCTACTCAACTCAGTCTTGCCTTGTATATGTATTTTGAATTTGTGTTTTTCTTGAAGGCTCCTCTTCACACAGGGCACAGAGTGGCCAGTGGTTTTTGAGTCCATATTCACATTTGGCCATTGGCCTTATTTACCTCACATTACACAAAGCCTTCTGTGATGACAGACGTCAGCAGTAAGGATAGATTAATAATTTTCAATAATTTCATTTCCTCCTTTGGTACTCATTATTTCAGTTCAGAAACACTCCAAAATTTTAATGATTTTCATATCCTGCCTAGGACACAAGTGGGTATTGTGCCCTCTGTAAAAAGCAGATTTGAGGCTTGCTTTATGTCAAAAAGTACTCATTAATTTTGGGTACCCAGTCTGAGCAGTCTCTGTATTTTGTAGTATTTCACATAGTCACATACACTCTCCAGTTCCTACATTTGTTGCATATGTGCTTACCAAACCCATGGGCTAAGCCCTGCACAGAAGGTCTTGTATATTTAGAAAATGAGAAAGGAAAAATAATCTCTGAAAAAACTGGTGTAAGAAAATTACCGAACTACATATAAAGACTCTTGTAAAAACAAACAAAAGAAAAGTGCTGTTTTAACCTAGACCATCCTGTCTCATTCATTCTATACTTTCTGACTTATTTAACAAATGAGGTAAGGGCCTCTTAATCATTTGCTTTGCTGTAAAGCCCTAGTTCATTGCTAGACCTGACCCCTTCTGCATATGAATGAAGCATGATTCTGTAATTAAAGATTCTACTTTAATACACATGGAAAAGTGGGACAAATTAAGGGTGTGCAAACAAAGTCAAGCATTAAATTTTGAGGGCTTCACTTTGTAATTATTTTGCAAAGAAAATATTTTTTTCAGAATAAAAATGACATCCACAAAATTTTAATTAAAAAAAAATACCCTCCCCTCTTTAATTTGAACTTGTTTTCATATTGACAGCAATATAGCTTATTATAGAACTTAATATCCATCATACAGACCTTTACCATTTAAGTTAATGGAATGAAGTAAGAATAGTGAAAAAGAGGGGAGATATTATCATTCCTTCCATGTCCCTGTGCTGATGTAGGGGTATGCTGAGACAAAAACTGTCCTCAGACCACACTGTGAAGGAAGATACTCTACACAAAATTTTTGTGAGTATTGTCTTCCAAATCTGAATGCATCTTTTTCCCAGCCCCTTCTTCTTCACCTACCCAGTCCCAGAACCCTCCACTAGGAAGTTTTTCTCCATAGTTGTCTTGACTATAGCTTCCCCAGCCACTTCTGCAGACCTAGGTGTGCATCACTTCTGGTTGGCCCTGTAGATAGTACCTGCACCAAGGAGTCGTCCCTGACATCCTCTTCAATTTATGTCTTTTATGTCCTGTGGCATTGCTGATGCAGCAAATGCCAAGGAGGTTAAAGTCCCCTCTGTGAACCAGGTCCGTGTTACAAGCATTTCTTTAAACTATTTAGAAAAGACCTCTTCCACTTCTCACCCTGATTGTGCAGTCTGTAACAAACTCCCTGGATCATGATCCACAAACTCCCAAACAGCTTTTTGTCCATCCTGTATGACCCCATCTGTCCCCCACCTGTGGGGGACAGATTCCCTGGTGAATTCAAATGATAAAATCACAGAATCACAGAATGTCAGGGA
>NW_010337777.1:15984-33709 GCF_000700745.2 Antrostomus carolinensis | reverse complement strand
AATTTTAAGTTTTGAAAAAATTACCAAATGTATTCATTCCTATAGTTTTCCTTCAAAAAATGCAACATAAAATGCAAAGTGTTGTGTTTAGGTTTCATTAAACTTTAAATGAGGAAAAGTTAAATGTCCACCTGACTTCTGAGCATCCGATCTTAAACTTTGTTACATGTTTTTTTTTTAGTCTGCACCAACATGTCTGGAGTTCTTGCTTTCAGTGTCCTTTTTAGCATAGTGTGGAGCAGCTGCTCTGTGTTCTGTCGGAGGCAGCATAGGCAGCTTGCTTTTCATTTAACCTCAGCCTCTGTAACGGCACGCTTTGCCTTGGATAAGGAGCTATCTCTCTATTTTTTCTGCACAGCCTCATAAGCCTTCATTCCTTTATTTGAGGAATTCAGCTTAAATTCTTAGGGTGCTGTACCTGCAACCTGACAAAGACGGCAACAGTCCAGTATGTTTCAGGATGTGGACTTGATCCTTTAGTGACATTCATTTTTATAAGTAATGACTTCTTGTGCCACAGACATGACCCCATTTTGTAGGTGAACAATCTGTAGGTGTGATTCAATGTTTTGAATCTGCGATGGCAGAGCCAATTTCCTTTCTTCCTCTCTACACCTTGATTCTGCTTGCTACTGTTCAAATAGTACTGCAGAGAGAGCACATATGCATGTGTCTGAGAGGGCAAATCATTTCACAGGTCATGACTTTGCAAATGCATGAGTCAGCCTTACTCTGGGATAGGAGCCTCTGGTGGGAAAATTTGCCATGTGGAAGAGCACCAAGCAGTGCAGGTGCTCAGCTTTTGTATTTGGGAGCGTGTGTAGCTCACAGGGTTCCCTGAGGTTTGCTTGGTCTTAGACTTGGTGCTTGTGTCCTCAGTTGGGAACCCAATCTGTAGCTTCAACATCTCATTGCAATGCCTCAATTCCAAATACTCTAACACAGCAGAGAACCTTATCTCTTTTATCTTTTCTGTGTTTCTTTTTTTTTCCCCCTCCTCCATCCCTTGATGTGTCAAATCTACTGGGCTCTGTTGATCCTTACAATCCTTTGCTAAAAAAACCTGTCTATTTGCTGTGTTCCTTCCCTCTGGTATCACTTTGTGAAATGACTTTAGTTCAGTAAAGGTGCTCTTGTTCTTAAAGTTATTACTTTTCCTTATATTGATACAGGTTGAATGTGTTTCAGGCTTTAGTCATTTTGGTGATTAACAGCACAGCTTTGAAAAATGTTTGGTTTCTGTAGTTGGGGAGAGAGGGACTGTAGCAATGTCATGGCAGGAAGCAGTAGGGAAGCAGGGCAGGTGCTTTGCTACCTGGTTTCCTTGCCGCTGAAGGTGTTATGTAAATACCTTGAGACTTTTCTCTGATTTTGGTAATGAAATGTTTCATAAATAAGCACTGTGTTGCTGAAAACTCGTGTCAGAGGTAGCAAGCTAGATACATTCAGAAGTAATGTGACAAGTCTGAAGAGTATTACACTTTTCTAATTATCCTCACGTAGGATCTAATCCTGCATGCTAGGGAAACTCACAGGAAATGCTATCTTTCTGGAAGGGTATGAAAAATAGTGATGTGTTTACCTGAGTTTGGCTTAGTGGTTGGAAAAGTCTGGGCCTAGCAATAAGAAGGTCAGTAAGAACTAAATGAAGCTGTTTTATCAAGTCTCATGAAAAGCAGCAGTAGTTTCACTATAAAGCTGAGATATACAGTCTGTTCTGAGTCATAAATCAAGTCCAAAAAAAAAAAAAAAAGGGAGGAATGCGTGTGCATCAGTCTGTGTCAGTTCAGCATACTTTCCTGTGTGTGGCCTGGATTTCTTTCCATGGACTCCCTCCCTGCAGAGCTGCTTTGTGATCTCAGTCTTGATGTGGGTCAAAAGGGGAAGATTATTAACATTCCTCCTGCCCCTCTCCATCACCATCAGCAGCTCTTGGTGGATATCAGCCCTTTGGGCTCGTGTGGGAGAGGATGGTGGAATTTTGTGCTGCTTGTAATCACTTTTCCAAATATTTCTCTCAGTCTGGGTCTTATCTGAATAATAACCCAGCTCCCAATTTATTATTATTATTAATTGTAATTGATTTAGCAGTTGGAATGCCAATATTGCTGGCATACTAGTACTTTCATATTTTATTAACATTCATGTGCCCATCAGGAAGTCTGTGATACAGCCAAAGGAAACTTTACTCCAAATGAATAATAATTCTAAGTAGGGTTCTCTGTAATTTCCCTTTAAAAATTGTCTTGTCTTGTCTCTGGTTGGCAGCTTTGATGCTATTGCTTATCTATGTGGCTTTTTCTCCACACTTTAATGATTGTGCTGTATTTGTTTTGATACTGGTATAGTTTCGATTTGACAGCTTTGGTATTACAGGATAGAAACAACCACATTTTTTTGGCTAAATTTAAACTGCTTTCAAAATGAAGTGTCCTTTGTTCTGCAAATGAATTATACTGGATTGTTATAAGCAGTTTAGACAGTTTAGAATTTCTTATTACAATGATACAAGTGGGTAAGAACATGCCTCTGAAGAGATTAAGGACTTTGCATTTTATGTTGCATTTGTTCCAGCCATCATAATTCTAATGAAATGCAAGTCTCTTCTGCAGTCTCTTTCTGTTGTCTTTAATGTGTCCATCTTCCTAAAGAACTTGTTAAAGAACGTGGTGTTGTTGAACAGTATTCCCTTGATCAAGCTGGAACAAAAGAAAATGCAATATTCAGTAGTGATCTATAGCTTGAAAAGCAAATGTACAAAGATCATTAACCTCATACTGAGCTCACATATATTCCCTGTTGTAGGGCGAATATACTAAATACAGTTATTGCAAAGGTTAGATATTGGGGAGGAAAAAAAGCTCAGAAACAGAACCTGTTTTATGTATCTGCTGTAGATAATCTTTACTTAAGAGGAGTATGCGTAAAAAGGTGCTCATAAGTATCAGCAAATTCCATAAAGCTTGTGCATTTTATTGTTAATGTTTCTTTTATGCTCTGCTTTTACTACAGTTAACAAAGCCAATGTATTGTAATGGAAGAGTCTGAAGTATGATGATTTTATTTAGTCAGCTGCGTGCTACGTTTAACTAGACTGTGACATTTAAGCAACAAAAAGGAACACCATTCCGATTGCTCCGTGGAAGGAGAAGTAATTGTCTTGGACACCTGCAATTTCATCCTCTGATTATTTTTGTGCCAGTCTCACACGCTGCAGATGATTTTGGCAGTTTAGCATGATAAATATGCTAAGCTTTCTGCATGAAGGACACTAGTATCTGAAAAACTCTTCAATACCAGTGTAAAGAAGCCACCTGAATGTTTTGTGTTTTATTATGTAAAACTCCTTTGTTCTTGTTTGTTACAATTGTTGCTGATGTCAGTATAGCGAATCCAACTGTACTAGTCACTCAAAATCCTTGCTAGGGTTTTTTGTCAGTTAAAATCATATACAGTACTTTTCAGTAACCAGGAAACTCCAAACTTTAAGAATTTTGGAAAGCATTGATACAAGTTGTGTATTTTTAAGTATAATGTATGAACAAGTTTGACCTTCCTGGAAATGTGTCCAGACGTTATAGTGAGTTTCATAAAGTAAGTTCTGTTAAAATAACAGTAGTGGAACAGCTCAGAAATAGTAATGAATTTTACTGTGACTGTCTCTAACTAAAGGATGAAAAGAAAATGTTGTGTGACTGCTGCTATACGTGATCACTTCCATTGGCTGAAACAAAAAAGGCAATCCTGCTATTTCTTAGCAATGCTTCTATTAGAAAATTGCATATTTATCTTTAATGGGATCACAGCATTTAGTAGTTGTCATACATACTCATCGCAGTCACTCACTAGTTTCTGCCTTTTTCTACTCTTTGTACTGGGGCAGAGTCTGTGCAGTTGAGGACGTGGAACTGGCTCCGTCCCTGGTGTGAGCAGAGCTACTGACTTGTTTGACTTCTCAGAGGTGCTGAATAGCAGTGGCTGTTACCAGAGTTGGAAGAAATGCAGCTCTTCTTAATAACTGATCTTAAGACTATATGTTCCTGTTGTATGCTACTAATTTAAGTGATATAATGACCTTGGAAAACAGTGATAGCAGTGTCCAGGATTGACAGATTTTTTAATTTTATTTTTTTTTTTTTGTAAATCCATGTCTATTTTTTGAGATTTGATTGGAGAAAAGATTGGGATGAAATGTAGAACAACTTTTCAGAGCTGCATAAATTTTAGAGTTGAAATATTTAGAGGAATAAGTGATTGATATATACATATACATAATTTTTAATATATTAAAATATATTTTAATGTGTATATATTTCAGATTTACATAATAATAGTTGGGAAATTGGTGTCACAGAGACATGGAATAAAGGGAGCAGATAACCAATCAGTGCATGTGGCCAGATCACTAGGGTCATAGTATTGGTGGGAGGTCTCAGTAGCTAAATTGTTTCTACTATAGTGATGTGGGTACCTGAAACTCTGACTCCAGCTGCTTATCTCTGTCCTGCTGGCTTGTATTTTTGGCAGCCATCTTGCAGGAGTTTCAACCTAGAATAGTGGGGTGGGTTAATGAAGGAAGGAGGGGACCCATGGGGCATGGCTTTGGGAAGGTGGGAGATTCAACAGAAGATAGATTAGAAAATGAGTTAATCTGAGTCTTTCCTGCCCATCAGCAGTACCTTCAGCAGTTCCGAGTATGCCCTCTGCTACTACTTCCATCAGGTCCTGGGTGTTCAGTTGTCTCCTTTGGTAAAGTGCATCCTGTACAGATACCGTCTTCCATGCGTGCATGGAAGCTTTCTTGTTTGTTTTTGCTGCTTTTGATGCAGGTGTTGCTGTTTCCCCTGTATTCCTGAATGTGTCTGGCTGTCATTGCAGTTAATCTGGAACAGAAAGCTGGTCACATGGGCTTTAAGAAATAGCCATATATTTAATGAACCATGCCAAACAAAGATCAGGCTCAAAAACGTGCTGACATTGATAGAAATCGTGAACCTAATTATGGGTGCTGGAGTGGATCTCTCTGTAACTGACATTATAGTAACCTTCTCTACTTCAGCATCAATTTTTTGTTCTCTTTCATAGTGATTAGGTAGATAATCCCTAACATTCTGTGATTCTGTGATAATATAACTTGCACTGCTTGATGTTGTTCTTCTCTCTGTCCTTGAGTAAAAACACATTTGAAAAGTAATTCTGTTGGGTTCAAATGTCTGTTCATACAAAGCTGGTAAGAGAAAGGCCATCCTTGAATTTATTTTACTAGGAATCCCACAAATTCTGGTGAAATGCAAGACATGTCCCAGTGGAGTGAGCTACAGTGTTATCTTCTCAAGTTCACTGAATCTCCTTCCAAAAAAAAAAAAAAAAAAAAAAGACAGATAATGAAAACTAATGCTTCCTTTCTCTTCTGAGATCTTGACTTTTTCCTCATTAGTGTTCTAGGGAACTCCTGAATACTACTGTGGGCGAGCTGTATGTTTTCTGGGACTGCTGTGTGCTCTGAAAACTTGTTGTGAGTGCCAAACCAGAGGACCATCCACAGCATTGATATCAGATTTTTCCTAAAATTTTTCCTAAAGATCTGTGGTGAAAAAGCATTTTCTCTTTGAGATTTGCATTAATGCTGTCAATTGCTCATCTGAAATTTATTCTTCTTGTCTGTTTTTGACTGTGACTATTTAACTCTTGGCACTCATCAGCAAAAGTATCTCTGCATTTTTATTTTTAATTTAACATTCTGTCCTGTGTAACCAGGCAACCCAATATGAGATGAGGATATAGATCTTAAGACAGAGAAATGTGCAGCGCCTCTCTCAGTGGGGTTGGTGTGTAGACACAGGTAAGTGAAAGTGGATGTGGAATTTTTATTGCCAGTCACAGACTGTGAGCATTGCCTCTCGGACTGCAGTTCCTTCAAAAACCTCTGCCAGTACGTAAGTGTCTTGCACCTGATGGAAGGAATGTCCTTGCTCTTTACTTAGATTTGTCAATACAGCTGCCCCCCTGGCAGCTTGCTAGCTGCTTGCTTTGTTATCTCCTGCCTGCAAGGGTGGGTAGATGTTTATCACTCCTGTCATAATGTTTCTTGTGCTCTACTTTCCTGGCAGGTGCTCGTACCTACCATGTGGCTGATGATTCTCTGGATCAGAAAGCTTGTTCAATGCTGTGGTAGGGCTTTTGTCCATCTGAACTAGTGAGCCCCTCGAAGCACTGGCTGTAGTTTTTGTGATACTCTGATCACACTAAGTATAAAAGCTCTCCCGTTTTGCAGAATGTGTTCTTTCCTATTTTTAGTAACTCTTCCAGTTAATGATTAGTTTACTTTATAACAAGTCTCAATGTCTGTATTGTTTCAGTCATGCTGATAAACAGATCTTTGTGTACTGATACATGGTAGTTTGGGAGGACAAATTCACTGGAATATCTAATAATGAGCAAATGCTTTTGTTAAAGATGGAAAGGCTACTAAACTGCACAGCTGCTAGCTGTAAAAAATTAGTTTGATTTGGATCTAGAGATTTGTTTAATTTCATTACTAGTTAAACCTGTTAAGAGCATTAGGGGGCAATACATTACTTAATCTTTTTTTTAATGTATATCTTAATGTGGTATAAGGATATTTTAAAATCTGTATTCAAAATCATAGGTTGTTATTCCTTATGAAAGACTGTAGTTTATATTTAAATAACAATTACTGTAAATAACAATAAATTTAAATGCCAATTACTAAAGAAGAGAATGTGCTGCTCTAATTTTTCTTCTTTCCCCATCTTCTGACACAGCTTGGGAGGGAAAAAAAAAAACCTGTATGAAAACTGATCTTGTTTTGATGCTAGTCAGCAGTACAACTCCATTTATCTGCTTTCATTTCTTTGACATGGCTAGCTTCTAACAAATGAGCTCCATGCTCTTCAACTGAGACTCAGTGATGTGTGTATTCTTGTTTCATAATCATGTTTAAATTATTAGCCAAGTAGAAAATTGAATGCTCAGTAGAAAAATAAATTGAAGAGGGTAGCATTGTAATATTAATCTTCACTACATTGTAGTAAAATGCTTTGAAATGGAAGAAACTTTTTTCATGATATATTTTACTACTAGCAGAAAGTTCTCTAAATTGCATTTGTATGCAAATAGTTTTTATTCTATGATTAACTAAGTGCACAAGTAAAAAGTAAGTGTTGAAATTCAGAACACATGTAATGTTTGGAGATTTGCACCCAGTTTCTGGTTTGGAAATCTTTTAAATGTATAAACTTAAAATATCCTGGGTATTCTCTCCCTTGTTGCTTATCCCTTCCCACCCCAGCACTTACTAGCAAGTATCAGTTTTAAACAAATGCTTTTAGCATGTTATGCATTTTCCCAGTCTCTTCAGGATCTTTATAGTTGCAGTAGGAATTATAAAGTATCCAGGACTGCACTAGTTTTGGCAGATTTTCCACTGCTCTTAGGACATGCTGAACAGCAGTTGTGTTCTAAATAGATGCCTTCAGGGTGCTTTAGGGCACAAATTACACCAACCTGAAGACAGTGATGTTTATAGTCACAAACAGCTCAGGTATATCCTCTAATGTTCTCTCTGTCATGATTAGAGGGCACTGCACTTCTTGTCTCTCAGATCATCGGATGTTTAGGTCATGTATTCTTGTTTTTATTCCTCAGAAGGATTTTGAAGATTACTGTTAGTGCAGGCTTTATTCTCATTGTGAAGTTTATCATGCTGCCTGGCCTGATAGCTGAGGGTGATCTTCAGGGTCTGTGCACTGGAAAACCCTGTAATCAGAAGCCGTCTTAAAACAAGATTACTTCTTTGAAGTGCAAAATATTTAGGAAGAGATCAATTTAAAATTATCTTAACAATAGGTATCCCACACTGTCATAAAGTTACCAACACTTCTCAAAGTCCAAGGGTTCCTAGGGATCAGCTGTGGGTCTCTGCATTCACCTAATTTGTATAACTGAGCGCCTTTCACTTATAGCAATGTTTCCTTAGATGCCTACAGGGATTTTTGACTGGTGTGTGGTGGCATCTGGTCAGCCTGACACTTCTTTGCATCTTTAGGGACCTATGCAAGACAAGGTCAAGGTATTTTGACCCCTTTAAAGACATGACGCTATTTTTGTGTGACTTGGTCTCTAACATCATTGATATAATGTGATTTCCTTCTACTTGTCATAAGTTTAAAATGGTAGCCAACATATGTATGAGATGAGATTTAATTTAATGGTCTTCAACTGTAGATCTATTGATTGTGATATATTCTCATTGAATTGAGCTGTTTTGATTACTTTCTAATTTTGGATCATGTGCAATACTGGGAATAGCAACTTTTTGTTGCTATTCCACCTAAGCAAACAGCTTGCAATATAAGTCAGACCCAAATGCCAGTGTCTAGGAAAATTTGATGCAGAGTCTTTTTTTTTTTTTTTTTTTTTTTTTTAACACGTTCTTTCTTGTCACAGAAAACTTAGATTATAGCTGGTTGAGTGTTAGGACGTGGTGTCAGCCAGGGTGGAGCACTTCAGGATTAGCAGATGGACTTTATTTTTGATTGAGAAAGGTTGGGTTTTTAGGGGAGGAGAGAGGGAAAGGAAGTCCTCAAAAACTTGCGTTTTTAAAAAACTGTTTGATCCTGCAGAACTGTAGGTGCAGCACATGTACGTAAGCCAGAAATGTTATACGATTATTAGCTTCAGATCCATATTTGCATTGGCTATCCTAAAGCAATGAGAAGAGGTGGGGAAAAAACACTATGATTGAAAAAACAATCTGTTTTTTGGTTCTAATGGAAACCCAGATCAAAGTAGTGTAAGTTAGAAATAGATGGAAAATGTAGAACAGACAGAATGTAGTTCTAGCTTCACATTTTTTCTAAATGAGTGATAAATGCTTTCCTTCTAAAAGCCATATTTGTATACATAAGCACTGACTGCAATGTGTCTGAAATTGCCAAACCATCAAAACTGTTGAGAGTAGCATCAGGCCTCCTATTCTGTTTGGGGAATTGTCCACTGGAGACTGGAGCAGCATTTTTCCTAGAAGGACCAGAAGAATCCCTATTTGTACTTGTTTTTCTTTGCAGCTCGTGTACTCGTGCCTGCAGGACTGAGGAAGGTTTCCCAACCCACTTTCTCATGTCTTCTCCATGGTCACTCAAGTGAAACCATAGTGTGCCCCGTGGGGTATACTGTCTCTCTTGAGCAGGGAAACGCTTGCTCCTAACAGCTGAGACATAGGTTCGAACGGGTGGAGGGCAGAGACTGTCCTCGAATCGCTGGAACTCTTGGGACAGTTTCTCCACGTGTTTCTCCAGGACTTCTGGTAGTTTTTCCATGGCTGAGACACAGGCTTGCATAGAGACAGAGAGACTGTCTTCAAATCCTTGGAGCTGGATAGCTACTTCAATTACAGTTGGTGCTTCCTCATCCTCTTTTACTTCTACTGTTGCCAATGAGCTGGCATACGATGCTGGTACACTCCGTATGACATTTTACCGCATGGGTACTGTGCACGGGATTTCATCTGGATCTTCAATTACCCTCATGTCTCGTGGGTCTTGGTAAATCAGCTCCCGCACAGCTAGTTCCCTCGGGTACTGAATACCTTTCTCAATGCTGGTCCATTTGCCTGGATTGCATGTAATATCATCCTTGAAGGGATACTTTTCCTTCGTACCTGACAAGAGCTGCCTCCAAAGACTTGCGAGTTGGGTCCCCTCTTGCAATTGCTTTATCAATGCCCGCTTCCTTAGAGAGGGATCTCAGCTGCTTGGCTTCTCTACCCTCTAACTCCATGCCACTGACCTCATTATCCCAGCATCTGAGCAGCCAAGTAACGAGGTGCTTGCCTTGGTAACGGGTGAAATATTTTCATATATCCTGCAGCTCACTCAGGGTTAGAGATCGGGTGGTTATTGTACTGTCTCCATTTCCATCTCCCCTTTCCTCCTCCTCTTCCTCCTTAGGAAGATCATAAGCTTGATCTTCTTCATCCCTCTGTAAACGTACTGACTTTTGTGTCCACTTCTTCCGTACAGGGGCAACTGATACTGGCACGTATTGGTTCTCTAGTTCATCTGCAGTGCTTCTTGATGGGGTTGGAGAGGCTGTATTGTTAATGCTGAGGTTGAAGCAACTGTAGCAGATGATGGGGTTGGAGTAGCTACATTGCTTGCTGTAGGGGTAGGAGAGGCTGCAGTGTCTGTACCCAAGGCTGAAACAACTGGGGTAGCCGCAATATCAGTCACAGAGGCTGAGGTAACTGAAACAGGTGCCAGGGTAACTCCAGCAGCAGACGGGGTGATCCTTCTAAGTAGTCTGACATGCATTAAAACTTGGCGTACATTCAGAAGAACTAGCAGCAGGATTGTGCTAGTTTGATTATCCCAAGAATATTCAAAATTCTCAAAAACTTTTGTAAGTGGGAGTGGGAAATTGAACAAAGATGTTCCCCGTCCCAGAGGAAAAAAAAACACTGGTTTAATTGATAAGAACATTCACCAGATAGCTCCCAAAATGCAGAGATGGAGCCGCTTCTGCTGCTTTGCTCTGTGTAGTGCTTGCCATCACTGAATACAGGTACAAAATTGGTCTCACTACCCATCTTTTTATCATGCTAACAGCCATCACTGTACCACACAACAGAACAGTACTCCTAGCCCCAACCGACACCTAGGGCCAGTGAAAAATATAAATGGCATGTAAGGTGCCACCTCAAAGAACAACTTGGCAATCCAGTACAACAACATTCCAATCACTGACAACCAAGTCATCATAACAAATGCTTATTGCAGATTCTTTCTAGCTCACTTCGGTCAGAACTGTCATTATCTCAACTTTCGAGCCCCATGTTGGGCCCCAAAAAGACTGTGATAGTTTCACTGGGCTAGCCCTTGGCCAGCAGCCAACACAGCTGTTTACCCACTTCCCCCCCACCCCAGGGGATGGGGGAGAGGATTATGGGGGGCAAGGATAAGGAGGCTTGTAGGTTGTGATAAGAACAGTTTAATAATAGAAATAAAACTTTTAAACCCCCTGATATTAAAATAGCAGTGATAATGATAACAGTAGTAAAATATAAGAATGAGTGATACCCAGTGCAACTGCTCACCACCTGCCAACTAACCCCAGCCTGTTCCCAGATAATGATCCTGGAGGAGCAACAATCCCAAACCGAAACTGCAATCCCGGAAGAACGAGAACCTGAGCAAAAGCCAGAGAGAATCACCCCCTTTCTGGTCAGCCCTGGATAATATACTAAACATGATGTGATATGATATGCAATATCTCATTGGCACATCCAAATGCCAGGTTTGGGTTTTGCTATTCACTGCGCTTCTCCCTCCCAGTCCTAATGCAGCTGTGAACCAGCCAAACACAGTGGCCTTGAGCTCCAGCAGCAACTAATAACATTAGTACTTTTATCAATGTTCTTCTCATAACAAGTCTTACACTGACACAAAAACACAGCTATTCTAACTACTGAGAAGAAAATTAACTCTATCCCAGCAAAACCAGGACAAGAGTGTATCGCATTGAAGATGCAGAGAAGCCATTTGCAAGGCTAGTCAGCATGAGTAGGTTTGGTCTGACATCTTTTCTCAAAGCAGCCCTGAGTATATTTGTTTTTCATTCATCCTTTCCTCTCCATGCTTGACCAGGTCTTTCTAGATGTGCCTTCCTGTGAAGGAACCCTAGAGTTTCCACATCAGAAATGAGATGCTGTTTCCAGAGAAGCTGCAACATTGTTTTACTTGCATTTTCATTAGTGCTTGGATTCACTTGAAAGGCAAAACACAATGAGTTTCTCCTGGGGTAAAGAGAATGTGGGAAAGAACGTGGGAGATCTTGTCTGCAAATTGTGATGCGTCACAGATATTTCATAGTTTACTGCTATCCTGATGCACTGGGTGTGCCTTGGTGAGAAGGATCAAGACAAGTGTGTTCTGAGATGCCTTGAAAGAAACTGAAAGAGCATCTGATGGCAGATGTAGCCCCAGTTGGTGTTTTCTTGTTTAGTAAGCCTGTTACAAACCTTAAAAAACTTCAGCTTTCAGGTGGCAAGAAGAGCCTTGCTATGCTCATTGATGTTAACTAGTGTCTGAAGCAAATGCAAATGAGTCTGACAATTTTGAGGTGCTTGCACTTCACCAGAAGTGACAAACACAATGGATGTGATGTTACTGAGGGACCTTCTGGGTAACTGCAACCCAAAAGAAGTAGGAAAGTTCCAGAGCTGGGCTTGCGTCTTTCCATCTCCCTCCTGTGTCAACAGTAAGTTTGAATTCAGGCAATCCTAAGTGAACAAGCAGAGAAAAAAATTCTGCTGTGTACTGAGGGACAACAGCCTGGTACAGGACATGGAGCAGAGATAAAGCAAGAACCTGCAGTTTTGGATAAACCAGGTTATGATGGACTTCAGCCTTAAGATTTAGAAAATAAGCAACATTAAGTGATGTTTGGTGGTAAACTCTGCAACTGTATGCCAGACAGATTCCTAGGAGACCACTGGCTTCAGTTGTTTACCAAGCCTTATAAAAGCTGGTTGCTGATCATAACCCTATTTAACAGTCCAACAGGGAGAAAGATCAGAAGCCTGTTTTGCAAATAGACCTTCTTAAAAATAAATGTGGTCAAAGAAACACTTAAAATACTGGTGGGCAAAAAGGAGGCTTTAATGAATTACACTTGTGAATGTGATTCCAGATTTATGGAGTTACTTTTTGAAAACTGTTTTTATTTTTTTGTATGTGACCAAAGCTTTGTCTAAACTGTTATTTAGTAAGGATTTGGTGGTGGTGGTATTGTGTTGGCAATTCCTTTTTTTTTTTTTTTTTTTCCAATTGCAATACATATTTGCTAACGGAGAGGAGAGAGGACTGTAGGATCCTCCTTCCCCCTGTTGACTCCATGTAGTGTAGCACACGGGCTCAGGTCCTGTGTTGGCAATTCCCTCCCTTCCCGCTTTGCTCTTCCTTTCTACACATCCCTGGATATAGCTAAGTGCAAGTGTACATTTAAGTGTATAAACATACACTACTGCTAATTGTTCCTGAGGTATAAATGACCATTCAACTTGAATTTTAAGAATCTGATATTGTGCAACATGATCAGGTATTAATGACCTTTATTGCAGGTGGGGCTGGATCTAGGAAGAAGGCAGTTTTTACCCCTTTTCACAAACTGGCCTTTTTCTGTATGCACACCTAGACAATCTGAGTTATTTTCCAAGACTTCTTGCCCTTCACACTCTTTTATAAAATAGTTAGAAGTACTTTTATTTACTCTTGTGTCTGTGGGGGGTTCTTCAGTAGTTTGGATCTTTGTGCAATAATGGAAATAGAGATTGCTGGTCTATTTTCAGTGTATAGTAATCTTGTACATTATTTCTCTCCAAGGTGTTTCCAAAACTGTTTCCTTTGCTCAAAATAAGTGGTTTTATTCTATGCCATCAGGATAGGAGAAACAAAGTAAAATGTTTCCTTGTACTTTTTTAATATTTCTGTAGCATTACAAAAAAAGAGAACACCAGTCATGTTAATATTGGCAAATCTTGGGCATTTTCTCGGTGAATAAACAGATAAGGGAGAACTCTGGAAGGAGAACCTGAAGATTTGCATGTTTCTGCAGTGAATGGAGAGTATGATTGTTTGAAGCAGTGATAGAAGGAAAGAAGGATAGAACTGTGAGGTCCCCAAGGTGGGGGATAGAGTAAGTTGTTTCAGGACCTGTACACTGAAGATCTTATGGTCTAAGAAAATTCTGTACATTATATTTTTAACAGTTTTATTTGTAGGCTAATTTAATCTGGAGAGTTTAACCATACTTTTATGTGGAAATTTAATGAATGTGATCGCTTGCCTCTAAGACATCAAGCCACAGAGCCATGAGCATTCTTGCAGGATTAAGTCTTTAGGGGAAAACAAAAAATTACAAGATAAATGCTCTCTCAGCACTACTGCTTTTTTTTAAACCTGACTTTTTTGGTCTAAATTTATATTGCTTCTTGACTAGCTATTCAGAGCCTGGAGTCGATGCTTAATTTCACACTGAAATTAATGGATTCTGGATCACTTTCTACTCTTCCACTGCAGCATCCTTCAGTACAAACATTTATGTTTACTTCCTGACAAAAGCAGCAGAGTAGAAGAATTGCTATGCAATTAATACTAGTATAATGCTGTTTTTCTTGCTTTTGACTGTCTTTCAGGAAAGTTCTTGAGAATATTTGTGCTTTCTGTTGGACTTTAGCACCTGATGAATTGTTCTCCAGAACAGGGATATATTCCTGAACTGGAGCCAGAAATTAGTAGCAGTGTTGTGACTGTGAATCATAGTCTTCCTGGAAGATTCAGTATAAGATGTAGAAAACTGGTCTTAAAGCTGAAGCTAAAACAAATCTTGTGCTGAGTTCACTTAATAAATAATAGGGCTGTTAATCAGTTACCATAAGGAAGTTTGGTCCAACTAAGTATTGTAGGCATGAAAAATTCTCTACTGTATTTTTGCTATAAAATCTCTCCTGCAGAGAATGAAAGGAAAGAACTTACCCTTTATTTTCCAAAGCATAAATTATTCCAGAGGTAGCAGGTTGAACAGCTCCAGGACTAGGAAATTGCAAGTTCCTTTTATTGTGTTGCTATGAGTTTTGTTGGTCATTAAAGACGCATAAGAACCGTTTCACGTGAGCACTTTGTGGGTTGTTGAATCACAGTGCCAACATTCAGTCATTCAGCTAAAACACTGTTTAACCTTGCAATTGTTTCTTTTGGGGAGGAATTGCAGGTGGGAGGTAGAAAGTTCAGGGTAATTATTTCTCTACCGTGTTGAAAACAAGTTCTATACCTATTGTATGGACTTGCCTCTGAACTATAAACAGTTTATTGAAATGTTTTGGGAAAGCAGTGAAGTTACTGGAGGAAGGGTGTGGTTTGTAGCTATATAAATTTCTGTATTTAGTTGAAGGAGAACTATTATTTCATTTCTACTTACACTCCAAAATTGTTGCTAAACCATCAATTGAATATGGATCAATCTAACGTATGGAATCTGATATGCAAAGTATCTTTATTTGCCTAGTGCCCCAGAGAGGCTGAAACTGCAGATCTGAAGAGCTTTTGTGGCAACACAACTCTTCTGTGAGGAGGTTGATGGAGAAAATTGTGAACTTGCTTGTAGTTGCTTCTGTTCCTGTTGTCTGTGTCCAGCTGACTTGCTGTTCCCCACAGCCTCCTCCAGTTCATCTGGCTGCTGTCATCAGCTCAGTTGGGAAGGGAGCAGCCACAGCCAGAGGAGCTTGTGGAAGCTGAGGGAGAGAGGGGAGTGCACAATACTGAGTTACTATGACTTGCTCCCCTACTTCTCATTTTCACAGCCTCTGTGGGCTGGTGAGCATTCTGGTAGGAACTGCCAGGTGCAAGAAGTAAGATGGAAATTGTGAGCAGAGACAAGTATGGGAAGAAGCCTGAATCCTAAAACTGGCCATGGTGACTCTGCTAACAAAATGTAATTGTATGGGGATAGCTAGCTGGGAAGACAAAGATTCCACTCAAAACACTTAGATATTTTCATCTGCTGAGTGTGTTATTGTATGACCTATTAAATACATAATTCTGCAATGAGCTGATAGAATGTTTTTTGGTGAGAGAATGTACAATTCAGCTGGGTTTTCCTGCACAGTAATCCTTTCTGTCAGCCTCTCCCTACTGACACTCAAGACATGTTGAACTTCTTGGCTGCTTTTGATTAAATTTGACAGAGCAGAAACAGTTCAAAGTTAGTTTTTCATTAATTTCATGAAAATAGGTGGGCAGACAAATTCATATTCCCCGTTTATCTGGTGTAGTGTGAGCTTAACCGTATTACTAGACAGCAAAGAATCTAAGCAGAGGTGAGGAGCAGACAGGGTAAGTTCCAGTGTTCACAAAATGGCTTGCTTAATTGTGTCACATGCTTATAAAACAGTTATAGCGCCAACCTTTGTTAAACTTTACCAAAAAGAAAGTTGAGAACGAGCTCAGAGGTTCTGCTGAAGGGTGTGAAGCACATCTGAGAACTAAAGAGGTTTTTTGTTCCCTTTATGTTACATAGTTCCTACGACCATGTGCCCAATGAGAATACATTTCTCATCTTCACAAAAATAAGGTTATTGCAGGGGCAGGGACCCCTAAAAAGTTAAAAACTGGAATCATGGGATCTTCATGGTCCTCTTACCTGTGGAATTCTCTTCCTATAGCTGTGCCACTTGTAGAACCTAAGCCAGTACTGCCCACGGTTGCCAGACCTCCTCCTCTGCAGAGCTAATGGTGCTTTGCAACAAGCATGTGGGGTCAGCTATTCGTTTTGTGGTTTGGTTTGTTTTGTGTTTGTTTGTTTGTTTTTTTTCCCTGATGGTTGCCTTTCCTTGCTTGTTACTTCCTGCTCTCTCTTGTCTGGGCTTTTGTTCTCCTCAAGTCAATGGAAAGCATGATTTATTTTTAAGAGAATAGCTTTTTTTTTTTTTCCCCCTTGGCTTGGTAGTTCAATTATCATCCATAAAACTAGGCAGATGGTTTTACAGTGTGGTTAGAGGGAAAAGTGAAGCTGTGATTAGTAACTGTTGGTACAAGTTTAGGAGTTTAAACAGCGTGGCCTTTGATTCCTTCAGAAATCAGAGCGAGTCCTTTGGATGTACAGCAGGAACATGCAGGCAGAGTAACCGGCACAGTGCTTCAGCTGTTGAGAATACCAAGTCTCTGAGGTTATGATCCTCAGAATGAAACAAGTATGCAGTGTGTCAGGGGGAGGGACAGGCATTTTTCATTTATCTCTGAGTGAGAGGCCAATTATCAGTCTTCTACCCGTTAAAGAACAGAACTGGATTTTTATTTAGAGAGAATTAGACTGGCATGATGCTTTGCATATTTATTACAATAAGATATTTTGTTAAGTGGTGGTTAATTATTAGTGAGCTGAGAAGCCTGTCCAGTATGAGGTTTCCTTTAAGCCTGCTGTAGGCTGTTGTGAAAACTTTTGAAGGACCTGCAGATTTTCACATTGTTTTTTTTTTTATCCATAACAGCCTTTGTGTCTTAGAGAGTCACATTATGAATTAAAAGTAAAACAATCCTCTCCCATGACCTAGGATCTAAGCACTTAATTTAAAGTAATTTGATTTATTTATTTATTTATTTATTTATTTTAAGTAAAACAGAAATCTCTTGGGAAAAGTTTAAGTTTTACCACTTCTGTTTAATTGGAATAATTGGAATGTATGTTATCCTAGAATATGGATTAGATATTTAAAATATGTAAAGGCAATGTATACATGGAACTTGTAAGAACAGTAGTAAAAATGAATGCATTTTATGCTAAATGGGTAGGCTTGGAAACATCCTACTATAATCATTAATTGAGATGCAGATGTGCTTACAATTGAGCCTTTAGAAAACAAACAGCATGTATTTACACTGTTCGTAGTAGAACCATGGAAATCAGAGATAAAGTTTAAAACTGTGCTTAAATGCATGGAAAAAACTGAAATAAAAATGAGTGTTTTGTTTATTATTTTTTTAGGCAAATGGTCATTAAATAAAAAGATCAGTAATACAGTTACAATCCATTTTGTGGTCATTTGCCATAATAACGTTAAGCATGACACTTTAAATTCTGAAGGTATTTGGAACATTGTCATGGTGCAATCCCAGCTGGCAACTAAGCACTCCACAGCCACTTGCTCACT
>NW_010337777.1:0-15955 GCF_000700745.2 Antrostomus carolinensis | reverse complement strand
GAAGAGGAAAAGTGAGAAAATTCTTGGGCTGAGATAAAGACAGTTAATTAGGCAAAGCAAAAGCCGTGCGCAAAAGCAAAGCAAGGAATTAATTCCGTACTTCCCATTGGCAGGCAGGTGTTCAGCCATCCCCAAGAAAGCAGGGCTCCGTCACGCGTTACAGTCACTTGGGAAGACAAATGCCATCACTATGAGCATCCCCCTCTTCCTTTTTCAACGAGCTTTATTGCTGAGCATGAGTATCCCTTTGAGCAGTTGGGTTCAGCTGTCCCAGCTGCGTCCCCTCCCAACTTCTTGTGCACTCCCAGCCTAGTAGCTGGTGGGGTGGTGTGAGAAGCAGAAAAGTTCTCCACTCTGCGTAAGCACCACTGGGCAATAATGAAAACATCCCTGTGTTATCAACACTGTTTTCAGCACAAATACAAAACATAGCCCAATACTAGCTACTATGAAGACAATTAACTCTATCCCAGCCAAAACCAGTACAAACATTAAAAATGATTTATCTTCTATTTCTGATATATAATACTGATGAATGTGATATTTTGACTAGTGTGTTTATATGTGCCTATTTGTTAAGGAGAAAGATAAAAATGAACTATAAAAATGTTCAGTGACCAAAGATATTTTAATAAAATGCAAGCATTTGTTGGGTTTTATACATAGTTTTAGAAAGGACAAGAGTTTCATTTTGCCTTTTAAATTTACATTTTTCTCGTAACTTAACTGAAATTCTGGCAATTTCAGTTCAACTCATTTATTCTGTCTCCCATCTGTTTTCTTTTTAAAACTTAAGTGATCAATTTGCTTAGGGCAAGTCCATACTAGATCTATCTAGTGATGCCAAAACTTAGTTACTTGGTTAAATTATTGTTTTAAATTGTATTTGTAGCCTTTCTATTGAATGGACACTTCTACAGATTCTTGTTCAAAATCCTTAAATCTCGTTTCCTTATATTTGGAATCAGAAGCCTAATACAAATGCTGTACTACAAATCATTGTTAAGGCACTAGGTTTTTATAGACCATTTAAACATCAGTTTTGCTTTTTATACCTTTATCTTATTTTATATGCCTATTATTGGCCTGGAAGCCCTCTAGAAGCATAATTTTAAATATTTTTCTAGTACTTTAACTTTACTCATGATTTGAGTGTCAGTACTACATAGCTTTTTCCCAGTGGTTGCAAAGATGGCAAAGGTAATTCTAATGAAGATGGTGCCCAGCAAGTTTGTAAGGCTATGATGTCACGTGAAAGGGTGTATACTTTTGATTTTAACTTTTATTTACAATTTCCACCAGTCGAATCCTAAAATAAAGTTAAATAATATACTAGTGCTAATGTAGCGTACATGGTAGAGTGCTCACTTTCGCTTGTGTCAAAACCTGAGCTCCCTGGATAAGAGCATGGGGGAAGAAGGATAGTTTTGCATTATTTGTTCTTAAAACAAACGTGTTCTTTTGAAGTTGATACATAAAGGTTATGCACAATTTAAAAATAATCTACTAATTGTTTTTTTAAATACATGTAATATGAAAATAAATTAAGACGTGATTTTTCTACTTTTGATTTTAACTTTTATTTACAATTTCCACCAGTCGAATCCTAAAATAAAGTTAAATAATATACTAGTGCTAATGTAGCGTACATGGTAGAGTGCTCACTTTCGCTTGTGTCAAAACCTGAGCTCCCTGGATAAGAGCATGGGGGAAGAAGGATAGTTTTGCATTATTTGTTCTTAAAACAAACGTGTTCTTTTGAAGTTGATACATAAAGGTTATGCACAATTTAAAAATAATCTAGTTTTTTTAAATACGTGTAATATGAAAATAAATTAAGACAGTTCTTTTGAAGTTGATACATAAAGGTTATGCACAATTTAAAAATAATCTACTAATTGTTTTTTTAAATACATGTAATATGAAAATAAATTAAGACGTGATTTTTCTGTGACACTTTATTGTAATAGGATCTGAACTGAGAGATTTTATTAGATTGCATTTTCTGTTTTGCACATTACTTTTTATAAATAGAAAACTAAGAAATAAATTATTCTAGATACTTATTTGTAATAAACATGTGAAACCAAGCTTGTAGATGTAGGGTTATGTTTAGAGCTAAATTATAGTGTAATTTCCAAACATAACTATTTGATAGAAATGTTTTTTGTTGTTCAAACATACTAAGGAAGCTGATTGAAGAACTAACTGTACACGGATATTTGGTGGTGTGTTTTCCTCTGGTGCTATGATAAAATAATGAAAAAGATCTACCAGAATGAAATGCTGCAGTGTTTGTAACAGGTTTATTTCCTAGATAGCAGTTTCGGAAGTCTCCAGGTACCTTTCACCTGAACAATTTAAGCCTGAATTCTGCAAAGCACATGTACATGCCTGCATTCCATTAGCTTTAACTTCAGTGCATCCTGGTGCTTTGCTGGATCAGAGCTTTAGCTCTTTGTTGCTTCTTTTGAATGTTTTTGGGTTTTGAAGTTTTTAATGATTGACTTCATACACATAATGCCATCGGTTATCTCGGTGTGGCTGAGCCCTGAGTGCTCTTAGAGCAGTGCATCCAGATGGTTTTTATGGGCTTTTGTGTGATATGAATTTAAATGTACATGTCTCCCAGTGCAAAATGAGCAGAGCTTGTGTTAGGTCTTCATTGGTGTCCAAGAGGTAGCGTAGAAGCTAAATGCTCCACTTTAGCCTAACATTAAATGATTTAAGTTTTGTTTTTGTTTTTGTTTGTTTTTTTTTTTTTTTTTAAAAAAAAGGCAGTATGCAGCTGAAAGCTTCTCTAAAAGCAGCTCACTGCATAGAGGTCACTGCTGAAGGGAAGAATTTGTGCTTCTGGCCTAATGCCCTTGTGCCTTCTCAGCACTTGCTAGCTGGCATAGCTCACAAAAATGACAGAAAACAAATCTAGCAGAAAGTTGGTGGGGTGGTGTTTTTGGTTGTTGTGCTGTCATGGGTTTTTTGTTTGTTTTTTGTGTGTATTTTTTTCCGGGCGGGGGAAGTTGCTGCTTTAGTAAGTTAAAAAGGTTTGCAGAGGGTCTGCAGAGTGCTGGGGGAAGGCAGGAGTAACACTGGAGAAAGGTGAAGGGGGACCTTTCCCTCCTGATGGCAGTTCTGGGTGGAACTGCATCTCTCTCTGTTTCCCAGAAATCCAAAAGCCAGTGATCCTTCATTTCTTGTGTATGAAAACCAGATCTCTTTGCAAAGTGTCTAGTGTCATGACTATTAGCCTGCGAATTAACAGTTCTTGTTTTGCAGTAGTATTGCCAAACAAACAAAACAGTTTGCTCTTTCAGTAAGACAACACTTAGAACTGTGAAATAAATAACCAAAGATCCCTTTTCATAATGTGTATGGTTGAATTTAATCCTGCTGTATAAAGTATATAACAGTGGATATACTTTAAACCATATTCCCACCGTGTAAGGGCTGTGAATTAAATCGGAGGTGGTATCATTCAGAAAACTTCATTTTACCAGAAATGGTATTTAACACTCTAAGTTTGAAATTATTTTCCAAATCTTCATAAGCATATACTTAACCATCCTCACTGCAAAGTATGTCACAGTTCTCCTCTGCAGGAAATTTTTCACTTTTATTGACACATTTTTTTACCAGGGAGAGAGACTTTAGTAAATGCACAGAAACTTCATAAAGGGTTTTTCTGGTTTCTCATTAGATACTCCAGGATCGTGCCCATTGAGAAAATATCAAGAAAATATACAACTCTGTTGCTTAACAAAAAACTCTAGATTTCCAATAATTGTTAGTAGTAGCAATATAAATGTCAGTGGAATTAAATGGTGGCTGCTAAGCTTATATTTACATGCATTCCAACTGTGATTGTATTGGTTATTGGCTTTGTCCAGTGCTCTCCACGTGCAGTGTACAGTGCAGTGAGAGAAGAGACGGGAGATCTTATAGTGGCCTCCCAGTACCTGAAGGGGCCTACAAGAAAGATGGGGAGGGACTTTTGACAAGGACATGTAGTGATAGAACAAGGGGAAATGGTTATAAACTGAACGAGAATAGATTTGGATTAGGTATTAGGGAGAAATTCTTCACTGTGAGGGTGGTGAGACACTGTCCCAGGTTGCCCAGAGAAGCTGTGGCTGCTCCTCCCTGGAAGTGTTGAAGGCCAGGTTGGATGAGGCTTTGAGCAACCTGGTCTAGTGGAAGGTGTCCCTGCTGATGGCAGGGGAGTTGGAACTAGATGATCCTTAAGGTCCCTTCCAACCCAAACCATTCTATGATTCTATGAAAATAACTATGTTGCAGAGCTTTGTATTATACCATGTGACTTCAGGACATGAGAAGGATCTTGGAGCATGGCAATTGTTAGAAACACTTTTACAGTAGTAGGAATTTGGAATTGATCTTAAGGTATTAACATTAATTACCTGTTCCTGTGCTTTTAGACATTCAGCTCTGTTCCACTGATTGGTATGTGCCTGCATGATCCCAGCTACAAAGCTTACTGTGTAATGACCTGAGGTGGTGTATTTTTAACATTCACTGAAACTAGTTAGTTAGTCCTCCTAAGTAATTACTAGTAAATTTGTAAATTTACTTATTTAATCCATTTGCTAATGGTGATTTTCCATTGCCTGTACCAGGGAAGGGGAAGGAAGAAACAACCAACCTCTCCTCCCCAACAACAACAACAAAGAAAATCAGGGAGTGTGTTTACAGAATCACAGAATGGTAGGGGTTGGAAGGGACCTCAGGAGATCATCTAGTCCAATCCCCCTGCCAAAGCAGGTTCCCTACAGCAGGTTGCACAGGAAAGCGTCCAGGTGGGTTTTGAACATTTCCAGGGATGGAGACTTCGCAGCCTCTCTGGGGAGCCTATTCCAGTGCTCCGTCACCCTCACTGTAAAGAAGTTTTTCCTTAGGTTTGTAAGGAGCTTTCAGTGTTCCAGTTTTTGCCCATAGTTCAGTTTATTGTAGTCTTTTAAGGGTGTACTTAAAAACCTGTTGACTTTAGTTTTTCATGCCATTTTTCAGTTGAAAGACATGTCTGCTGAAATCCATGGAAAGGTCTATGACAAGCTTATAAAACTGATGATAATAACAGAGAGCTTTAAATTGCTTAGCAGGCTGGATGGTCAGACTCCATGTCAAAAACAGTGAACTGTCCTGTGGGATGTGATGGCTCTTGTGCCTTATGTATGGCTTTCCTCTCCAGCAGGAGTAAGTGTAGAGCTCTATTTTCTATAAAGAAACACAAATGTGTGTATTTATAGTTGTTTTGTGTGTTCAGTTTAGTGCTTCTCTGAAGCAGCAGACTTGCAGTGCATATGTTGTTTCACCCTTCTGCAAATATAAGTTGCAAATGTTTCACCCTTCTGCAGTAAGGCTTGATGCAAAAGCACACATGGAAGGTTTTCTTAGCATGTACTGTAGACCTGATGCTTTCTGAAAAGCAGAAGACCACAGCATATGCACAGAGCAGTGAAGGAGGCTGCATGCGGTAGGACTTCTCTTAAAGCTTTGTGTTTATTGTGCCTGGCTAAAAAGTATACTGTCCTGCCTTGCCAGCTCCATATACAACACAGTATGCATACCCCAATTGCCTTTAGGACTTCTTTACTCTTAAATTATCTTAGAGTAATGCTTGGATAAGGGTAGCTATTTCCCCTTATTTTTATTCTATGACTCTTTTTTTTTCTGTAGAGATCCAAATTTTCTTTTGTGAAAAAGGGTAACTTCCCTTTACTCACCAGAAACCAAGCTCATTCCTTATTTATTCCTTCATAGTACTTTCACCTGTGTGTATCTTCTCTGCCTGCTGTCCGTATCGAAGCATCCTGTTACCATCTTTGCTGCTTAACTGCTTCCTCTAAGTTATACTCCATGTACTCAGGACATGTTTTGGGTGCGGAGGAAGGAAGCTACTTTAATTTCCTGCATATTTGCTAGAAACAATCACCCATTCTATCACTCTTTTCCAGCAATCACTGTATGCTATTATTTTGCCACATTTCACTGATTCAGGTCAAGCAGAATGACTACAAAGATGTATATGCATTTCCAGACAAGTACTGGAATATAGCCTGAGCACAATGTCCCAATTATTATTTGTACTTATTGCATTATTTCAAGCATTCTAGTATTTTTTCTGCAAGATATTTAGTTTTCTGAGAATAGCTTACTGCTTTTGAAAGATCAAAGAAAAAATGAGGAATGATGATCCATCACCCTTGGTTGAAATTTGTTGGATCTTAAGAGAAAAAATAGTAGAAGGATAAATTTAAATTTGGTCACTCCTGTTTACAAGTCCTCACTTCACTGTTTCTCCCTCTGCCTGACTATATTTTACAACTTGTTCATCAAGTATGTAGCATGTGCTACAAATTCATTCCATTTTTAGTCACGTTAAAAAAAAAAAATCCCCCTCTATGCCTCCCTGCAAAGCTCTGAATCATAATTGCTAGTACATACCACCAGCACTTCCCCCACCCCAATGTTTGTAGCAAGGTGTTATAAATCAAATGCACACTTTTATTAGGTCATAGGACAGTTGTAATATTGCTAAATATCACTCTTAATGTGAAGTTGCACAGCAGGCTTTTTTCTGTATGATGACAATGCCAGACAGTCATCTCAAAATAAATATCCTGGAGCTGGAAGACATGTACTAAGAAAAAGCCAAATACACCCAAGTCCTGAAGCTACTGGTGGGTAGCTGGTGTTAGTAATTTCAGTGGTAGTGTTTTAGCAGTAGTAGTTTCAAGATATAAAAAGAAAAGGTCTCATATAAAATTGTGTGACCTGTGGCTTTTGTAATGTGTCAGGATCGGAGGAAACTATGAGTTTAGTTGCATGAAATGTCTTTCTCCTCTTCTCTTCCCCCACCTATATCAGTTAGTTTAATAAAATATAATACCTCTTTGTTTTATTGTTGGAACTTGTAACTATATTATGGCTCTGAAGTTGGCAGCTTTGGGAAATGAATGAAAAGTGTAGGGTTAAAGAATAATTCATTCATTGAATAATAAATGAAAACAGTAGGAACAGAACTGAACAATAAGCCATTGTCATTTCCACTGTTAAGCAGAATTTTTGTGCTACCAAAATATTCTTTCCCACGTTCAGACGTTGCAAGTGCATCTTCCCACTACTGGCCCGTAGAAAGACGGTAGTAGGAAGCTCAGGTGGCCGGTAGATGGCAATGGGGCCCCACCATTGCAGAAACCTCAGCCTGCCAGAATCCCCTATGTGCTCTTGGAGTGGTAGGTTCATGTGGCCTGACTGTATTTTTCCACTTTGCTGGACACTTGCATGTTTAGATTCATATCTTGGTATAACACTCAAAATATGCTTGTTTAAACAAGTAGTTCAGAAAGGATGCAATCTGGTTCCTAAAACCTGTTGAATAACATCAGACCATTATACAGAAATAGGAGATTCCCTTTGGATAGTGACAGATTTTGTTTGGGTTGGTTTTGTGTTGGTTGGTGGGCTCTTTTTAGATCCCACTTAAAAATTGTATGCTTTTTATACTGGCTACATTTTTACAGAACGTCTTGTCTAAAAAGTAATGAAATTGCAGTTCTGCTTTAACGCATATTGCTTCTGAGGACTATTCCCATGTACAGTCTTCAAGTACTTTGCTGAACTGGGTAGCTCTACACTCAGAAGGGTTGTAGCTTTGTGTTGTCTCCTATGCTTTTGTTTGCTTTCAAACAAGGACATTTGGAAGTTAATGCCTTTTATCTGAAATGCATCACTAATAGCCTTTTAGTGTCCTAATGGATAGATAGGTGTTGAATGAAACACTGGAGAGACCGAAGTTCATCTGCTTCTGCCCAAACCTGTAGGTCCTTTCTCTCCCTCTTCTTTCTTTCTTTCTGAGAAATTTAGCGTGTAAGTATGTGTTGCTCTTGCATTACCGTCTTGGTCTAAGATAGATACCTTTAGCTGCAATGAACAAAGCATTTCTAAATGCCTTTTTTTTTTTTTTTTTGGATACAGATTGCATCTAGAGAGGGGCAGTACTAGCTCTTTGTTCTGTCTGCACTGTGTTATGTATGGCTCCCCTAGCTTGCCTCTCTCTGATAATTGATCCTTCCCTTCAGCTTTTAATCAGTTTAGCAGGTTCAAGTGCCATCATTCACATTTATGACTGGTCCCTGAAGTAAGACTGCTATTCAGTACCTCTAGTATTGGAGGTGGGGAAGTAAGAGGTCATTGCAAACTAAGTATTCTAACTGAGTAGAGGGAGTTTAAAAAAATATATATACAGAAAGCTGTCAATTTTTTCACAAGGAAACACAAAATAAGTAATAGGGTGGGAAGGATCAAGAAGATTTAAGGCTCTAATAGTACAAACAGACTGAGGCAGATCTTAGTGTGTATTTCTTACATGGGACTCATGGGGCTTCCCACAACCTCCAGGAGGTAAGACCTTTTAAATTGTTATTAGAATTATGTCAGTTATGTAGAGAAGAATTACTCAGACGCTCTCATTTGGTATATTTGGAAAATGGCATCTTGTTAATGTTCCTAACCTCCCATCTTTAGCAGTGTTGCTAAGCCTTCTTGTATAAGACAGGTCCTTGTACGTGCTAGAGTAATGCAAAGTCTATAGACCACTGCCCCACACTAGTCACACCGTGCATGTGCATCCCGTATAAGTAAGACTGCACTCCTGTGTGCATTATATCCTGCATGTACATGATTCAAATGGATTTTCAAATGAGCTCCTATCATTCCTCACATGAAGAGTATGTGGGGGTGTGTGTTTTGCATATGTTGTGTATGCTAGATGCCATGCAGTGGAAGAGGGTCAAAAGATTCTTGACAGAGGTGATGGCATGTAGCAAGGCATGTGTGGAAAAGCCTCCTTGATCAGAGAGCCTGTGCAATGTGTTTCAGTTTTGGTGAAAACAAGGAGGTAATAGTGTTCTTTGCTTCTTGTCTGGAAAGCGGAGAGACTCTTGAGACTCTTAGCTGAAATAAGAATTGTGTAAATTTGCTTTATATACAGCATAACTACTAACTATTACTTGGCATTTTTTATTGTGAGGAAATAGAAAGTCCAGATACGCAACTAGGTCTTCAGCCCCAGGCATGCAGAAATTACTGGCTTCTCTTAGGACAGCTGTATCCATTGATGCAGCGTTCTGGCTTCATCACTTAGTGCCTGTCCTAGTATGCTTGGCCATTAGTATGAACAGAGATTTTCTGTGCTTCAGATTAGGAATCAGAAAAAGATGAGGAAATCTGCTGTACAGAGCACTGGTTTGGATAAGTTTTGTTCTTGCTTGTTGGTCTTGCAACTTTGTGGGCTAGTAGAGCTGTCTATCCTGCTAAACTGTCTCAGGTTAAGAAGTGCTTTCAAGACTAATGGTCTTCCCAAGTTAAGTGGTTTGTTCGACTTGTGGATTTTCCTAGGGTTTCTTTTTTATTGCTGCTGCAGGGGAGCTGTCGCTTTTTGTAGCTACATGGTGCAGTCTGTTTAAAAAAACCCAAACAGAAAAGAAAACCAAACGAAAAAACCCAACCAACCAAAAAAACCCATTTCTTCCTTTAATTCACTAGCAAATGACCAAATGACATAAAGCATTCTAGTGAATATTTTTTTTTTTTTTTTTTTTTTGTTTAAGTAGTAATTGCCTCTACTGATCCCAGATCAATTAAATACTGTATTTTTCTTTGTAGGAGATAATGTTGAACTACCCATCGTGTCCTCTCAGTCCCAAAGAAAGAGAGGTTCAAGAGAAAAAGAGGGACAAAATATAAGCCTGAAATCCCCCCCCCACCCCCAAAAAACCTCAGCCCAAAATATTAATGGAAAAATAAAGATTGGAATAAAAGGGTAGTTTCTGACACACACACACATAGATGTGCTGTGGTGTAATCTTGAAATTGAATGTGTGTGTATTTTTCCTGTCTTGATAGTCAGTTCCTGTTAAAACCAGATCTCTAAGTGCTGACAGGAAAAAAAAGGTTGGGTTGTATATTGGGCACTGTAATATTTACTGGAATTAAAATAGTTAAAAATTAATAACTGGATTCAGTCCTGTGCAGCCGTGTTAGATAAAAGAAGACAAATTTTGCACAAAGTAGCGTTATGTCTTATCACAAAAATAATATAAGCTCTGTTCCTCTGTGGAAAACTTTATTGCCTGAAGGTAAACCATGGGTTGTTTGTTGCAATTTGTTTATCTGCAGTGTGTTAAACTGCTTAAAAAAGCAGTTTGCCTTTTTTCTCTGTTTGTGACTTAATCTGTATTAATTGAAGATTGTGAAACAAAAATGTTCATTTAACTTGGTAAATGTGTTTTTTTTCCTAGGATCATATTGCAAGGAAATTGATCCTAAATTCAATACCAGGGCCACGGCCTGCATTTTATGTTGCTATTTCATCCCACGCCTTTTCCTCCAAACATGCCAATTAACGTGTTTCTGCAATTCGCTGTAAACTCTTAATATAATCATAGCCAATGCTTATGCTAATCTGATAATTCTGAATCTGATTACATCGATTTATTTTTTTGTGTTTGTATGTGTGTATTCAGTCCATTGTGGCCACAGCCAGAAGTAATTGGAAGCAGAGAAGGGCTTTGCCAGGGATTACTCCGGGTTAGTCTCACGTTGTAGGTTGCACTGCTACTGAGGTATATCTTAGATGATACTAGATGACCTCTGAAGATCCCTTCCAACCCAAACCATTCTATTATTCTATGTTCTGTTCTGTAACACTTTGGCTTCAGATTAAGAAAGCCTTTTGACCTTACCTGTTGTTGACATTCCTGTAGCAAACTGGAGAATGACTTGTGTTTGGGTTACAGCTGTGAGATAACTGTCAGTGAATGCAGACCTCTTTTTGTGCCCTATCCTGTATGGTTTGTAAGTCTGTGTACATGTGGTGCCTTCTGGCCTCTAGAAGGTGAAAGCAGATTAGAAGATGGGTGAGTATAACTGATGCATCTGATCTAGGTCAGAAAGATAACTTCTGTCATGTGTGGCTGCCTCTTCTAGGCTTGCGGAGATTCGCTGCCAACATAGTGGTTTGAGGTTTTCACCACTGGGATAGCATCAGTTGCTGCAGTCACTCAAAAGCAGTGAGAGTCTGGCACCTGAGAAACTTTGCAACCATGAGACTATTGTGAAATCCCTTACAGGAAGCACATTTCTTTATCCCTTATTTCTGGCCTCCGTGCTCTGTCATTTGGGAAATGCAACAATTGTTGTGTTTACACCTGGAGAATGGCTAATATGTACATGTCACAGATCATGTTTTGGATACTCTTGCATGGAAGTTGGAGGAGAGAAGAAATAAATCTTATATCTGATGCTTACCTGATTTTTATATTTTTGAGGAAGAGCTCATGCACGGTGGCCTAGATTGTAAAAGCAATTAATAAGACATGAGGAAAAAAATCTTAGATACAATTACTTTTGGTTTCCCCACTGCTGGTGTGAACTGAATCCTGGCACTTGTGATCCCTTGGAGGTCTCTTGTGACCTATAATTTTGCTGTCTCTTGATGTGACTTGTCACATATAGTGCTTCTGTGACAAGCAGCACTGGCTTTCCAGCTGGTGCTGCCTCTTTTTTAAATGATAGGCAGTGTCTGGCAGGATACCTGAAGATATCTTAGATTTTGATAATTTGTGCAAAATATCTAGAAAGTGTTCTGAAATTCATCTTTAGAGAAAGTATTTTTTTAAAAATTGCACCAGATGTCACTTAACTGATAATTTTATCACTTTTAATACCAACATTTTGTTCCAATATGTAACTTTCAACAGTGGATTCTTTTTCTGTAAATAAAAAAATGAAAACTGCTCACACATTGAGTTGCTGGAACATTCCTATAAAGTAACAGGGATCTCTTGTCATGAGCCTTTTCTGAAATACCAAAGCAATGCTTTCTGTCCTTACAACATGGATTGCAGGAGTTGCCATATGGAGAATAGATATATGCTCAATATGCTATTCTGCACTGGGTAAGAATAACACCTTTTTGGTGGATGTGGAATACACCATGCATTGTGTACAGATATCTCTGTTACATCATGGGCTGATGATAGTGTTTACGTGCAAGATGATGCAAATTTTGGGTGTGTTGACTACATATTTTTGTTGTTGTTTGTAGAATTGAACTTCAACCATAACACTGCCTTGTAATAGGATTTTCCATTTATACAGGAGCCATGTAATTTTTACACTTTGCAATATTGCTGCATATGTAATGTTCTGCAGGGTTCTGAAAACCATCAAATCTCACACAGGAAAAGTACAAATGTATTTATAGCTTTTGTTATAAATGATACATGGAATATTTGGTCTCCAGACATCTTGTCTTGAGCTTCACGTTGCCATGGGCACTCATTAGTATGCCAGGGAGGCTGGGTTGTCATGGCAAAGTGTGTAGCTGTACCGTGTTCCCATGGCAACCTCCACCATTATGTACCTTCAGCAGATCTGCTAGCAAATCTGCTTGGATAAATCTAAGATGATCTTACTGTAGCATTAATGTTTGAAATAACATTACCATCCTTTCTCTAGGTGATTAGCATTGCAAACGTATTTGGTATGTTAATATAGACCGTTGGGTCAGTAAAACACAGCGCAGTTTTGGACTTCAGGGAAATTGTTTTCAAAAAGCAGCAGCAGGGGATAGCTCGACCTCTAAAGAGGTTAAAACAAAAAAGTCGTGTTGAAGCTGTTTACATTTTTCACATGTTCTTCTGTGTGTCTGGATTTGAAATGAAAACATTTCTGAGCTTGCAGCTCCTGCCTTGAATGACCTTTAGCAGTAACAACCTTTCTGTGTACATCTAAGTGCATGTGAGAGTTTTGGTCTTTGAACCACTTTTTTTTAGGCAGAGAAAGCAAATTACCTTCTAGCACACAGTTTACTGTGGTTTGCTTAGGGAACAAGGTATTATTGCTGGTGTGGAACAGCACTGTGGATGGTTATCTTTGGATCAGTCAAGTTCTCTATCCGCTGCTGGATAATTTGTTTTGATATTGGAGATGTTTAGAAATGCAGTAGACAAATTATCATCTGTCAGCTCCTTGCTAATGACAGGTTGTTTACTTGTCTTAAATGTTGTTATCCATTCGTACATTTTTTTAGTTTCTGCAGTGTACCCAGTCAAGGAGCTGTGTTTTTTGAAATGCTCTAACAGAGGTGGAGTGCTATGCATTCAGAAGAGGAGTATGCCTACATTGCCTGTTTAGATGGGACAGCTTGGTTGGCCTCTATACAAATGCCCATCCAGCGTCTGTTGTTCAGTCATAGAAATTAATTAGAAAAATATACAACTGGATGGAATGTAGAAGTCTGTCAAATTTTTAAAATCAAATATAAAAAAATGATAATGCAATATTCAGGAGATGCGGTGACTTGACACATCTGGGAGAATTTCATTCTGCTTAGCCATAAAGCATAAGGCTTCCTGCAGCCCTAGAGGGTGTGTTAATTCTGTCAGGGTTCTGATTCTTTCTTTGTTGTGGTTCACAGATAAAAAGTGGCTTAAAACAAACAAACCTCTGAATTTGAATAAAATTATTTAAAGATTTAAACATCACTTTATCAGCTCATATCCTTATTCTTCTGCTTTAAGTTGATAAAGCAGGTTTGCACAGATCCCTTGGCCTCTTTCCCAACTGCACTTAGAATTTCAGATATTTCTTAGAGTCCTTTTTCTGTAAGCTGTTTCAGTTTTCAGATGTCTGTACTGAAAAAGACTTCTTGATACTCTTGCTTAGAGAACACTATGAACTTAAATGCGAATTGATAATCTAACAACTGAGTTATGTTTTCAAGCAACACTGTCTTTCAACATACTGAAAGCTGGCAGCCTGGAAAGCTCATGCTTTTTGTCTTTTTTACAATTCTTCAAATTGGATTTGCTGAGTCTGACTGCATGGCCTGAATCACACCAGTGCTTTTGAAAATGCTATCTCACGGTACTCTTACACTTGAATAAGAGCAGCATGCTTTTAAGCACTTGGTTAAAAAAGAGATACACCATATGAGGGGAAAAGAATGTACTTTTATTTTATAAATTTGTTAATGAGTTTTAAAAATATCTTTTTACTTCAACATGGCTTAAGGCTTAAGTGGCCTGAAGGATCTCTTTCAGGAAGCAGCTGCTAGCTTTGTTTAATAATTGTAACTTGTACGTAGGTGTAGCAACAGTTAAACACGTGGCTCCTTTGAATCAATCAGTGTGAAGATGGGCATCTGCAATGACCAGGACAGGCTTTCTTTTTGTCCTGATTACCATTGATTTTTCATGGAGTCCTTTCTTATTTTAGATAGAATTTTTGTAATAAAAGGAAAAGGATTTTTTTATAACACTAATTTATAGAAAAAGTAAAGGCATGAAGTGCAGTATGATTAATCTGCACAGTGAAGAGTTGTGCTAAGCAGACATTTAAGCAGCTTTTTAAAATGAATCTATAACTGAGCGTAAAAAGTGATGGGAAGCTCATTTTTATATATTTTCTTTTCTGTCTATCACTTTTTGGTTTTTGTAGTTTGAAAGATGAAAACACTGCTCAAGCTTAGAGCTTTCCTGAAGAGAGCTTTAGCAAGTTTCTTTGTTTTCTGTCAGAAATACCTGGGGCATGCTCAGCTCTGCTTGTGGAGGGCCTTTCCCTGAAGTGCTGGAATTAATGTACAAATGTAAAGGAGAGTCAAAAATATCTGACATGATATAAAAATGCATTGTGCTACAGTGTGCATTCTTGTGCCCTTAACCTACCCTTGTAACCCAACTGATGCTTGGCTATTTGGAAATTTATTGTTTGTGATCTTTTACATAGAAATGTAACGGTTGCATAACTGAATAACCCAAGCTATTGCCTAGTAACTTTAAATTGTGAGTTTTGTTTTTCTTGTCATCAGCTGGAACAATATATTGAAAGCAAAAATTAGTCTTGAAATAATTTTAGTCTGTAGGTGGTTCATAAGCAATTGATTTGAAGTGCTTGCTCAGAGTGTGAACAGTTCTTATAGAATGATCCCATTCTCTATCCTTAAGCGTTCACAGGAAAAGTTAAAGTTAAGTTACATAAACTTTTTGAATAGCCTCTCATAATCACTTCAGTTGTCATTGCAGATAACTATTGTTTGTTTGTAGCAATCAGTTGTGAAGGTACCAATGTATGCCAAGTAAACCTGTTGCAAGCATATGATGTGAACGTGCTCTATGCATTCTTTATCCACTTCCAGTATTAGCAAGTAGCCTGTTGCTAAATGTATTAATGATAAAATTTCTTCATCAATTACATATTAATATAACCATAAGTGTAGTGACTGTCAGTAGAATAATAGGTGAGATCAGTAACTCTCTATATAGCCTATTTGGGGACAGTAGAGTACAAAACATGTCTGTCCAGGTTACTGTTAAAGAGAGGGAAGTGACATGGTTGCCGTTTCAATGATTTGAACTTGGAAGCCTCTTCAGGTAAGTCCTGGATGCAGCTAAAAGTTATATATGACCAGGACATTATCCAGATCTTTGACAGAAGTGCTCAGCATTCCATTGTGGCTTGTTTGTTTGCCAAGCCATTTTCTGGTTTTTATTTTGGCTTTTCTTGAATTTTTTTTTTTTTTTTTTTCATTCTCCACAGGAATGGATGAACCATGGACACTATATCTTTCATATCTAAATACAGAAATTTCTGTTGATGAAGTACAGAGTTAATTGCATGAAATTAGACATCGTTTGTTAACATGATATGTGAGCTCTTTCTTTTAATATAAATGTTAGGATTCTGTGCACAAGCAAGGGGGAAGGAGTTTGATAAAATAAACCTTTACAGAATGATACCCATGGGATATTGTGTTTGCCAATATTTTTGCTGTCCTAATACTGATGATACTCTCATACAAGTACAATTTGAGTAGAAGCTAATTATTCTTGCTCTTCAACATGCTCTTCAACATCTTTGTTGCTCTTCAACA
>NW_010337776.1:1659-3505 GCF_000700745.2 Antrostomus carolinensis | reverse complement strand
ATTACTATTATTATTACTATTATTATTATTACCACCATTATTTTATTATCATTATTTCTACCATTATTATTTTAATTATTATTTTAAGTTTTATTCTATTTCAATTAATAAATTGTTTTTACCTCAACCCACAAGTCTCCTTACCCTTACCTCTCCAGTTCTCTCCCCTGTTCCATAAGGCAGGTGGGGAGTGAGTGAGGGGCTGTGTTTGGCTGCCAGCCAATTGAAACCACCACAGGGAGCCAGGATGTTCCTCTTTCTTACGAGGCTACCTTGAAACATCACCGTTACTGTGCTGAGTTCTCTGGAAAGAACCTCACCACCACCACAAGCAGCACTCACACAACCCAAAGGATATCTGCCTCTTTGGCTTCCTCACTGAGCAACCTTGAAGTGCAACCAGACTTGCCAAGTCCTACAGCTCTGCAATTAAACATGACACAATTTTAGGTCAACATAGAACTTGCTTTGTTAACTGCTGCTGAAGGTCACTGGCTTATTCAAACCCATGGATCATGGATTCATAAGAAACAGGAATTAATGCACATGACTGGATACAAAACAGTTCACCAAAGCATCTGGGAAGGGAAGAAGAAAAAATGGAAATATTTTTATATGCAACGATGAAATATTTTTCTTGATTGGCATTTTAATGTGAAAATGAAGCATTATAACATGAGCTTGTCTGAAAGAAATAAGTTCAAATAGCTTTTTTTGGGGGGGTTGTGGGGTTTTTTCCTTCAAGGGAAAGGAAAGGCAGAGGACCTAAAGGCAGAGTTAATTTTGCAGGAGAGTAAATCCCACTTAACACTTAGCCTTTCACCTGTGAATGAGCATTGTGTAACTGGGACACTGCAGAGGGAATCACAGCATCTGGAAGGTTTATATGGACAAACCGACCATAACCTGATTTAAAAGCCAAAAAATTCTTAAAAACCCAGATCTCTAAAGAGTTTAGCTCTCAGTGATTCTACAAAAGCACAGCATTCTTACAAGAGAATGGAATAACTACTGTTTCATGCCTGCCTTAGGCAGTTGCACAAGGATGCTAATTACTGGTACATTCTCATTGTTACAAAACATGGTTTCTTCTTGCTGTTGTAGATGAGGCTGATATATCAAGCCCCAGGATCTCTTCTACCCAGGCAGCCCTATTAGACTTGTTCCACTGGGAAGGGGTCCCAAAGGTTTTGGTGTAACATGGGGTTGTTCAAGCTGCACCCCTTTTTTTTTTGCAGGTGACACTCTGAGTCACAATATCAGACCTTATTAGCAACACTAGTCTCATTGGCTTTTATTCCCATAGCCCCACAACATCTCCTAGCTTGGAAGCCATGAGCTGTCTTCTCTTCTTCTGAGGTCCCCAGAGCTTTAAAGCAGATCTATGCAAACATATTCAGGGAAAAGAAAAAGAAAAAGAAAAAAAGAAAAAAAAAGCAGGAACAGTGAGAATTTAATGTGAGCATTTAAAATATGTCACATAAAGAAGAACTCAGACTTGGGAACTGTGATGGTTTCAGCCACAGGTAAGACCCTTGAACTCACTCCCTTCACCCAGTGAGATGGGAAGGGAATCATAACAAAGGGGTCATAGATTAAAAATTAGGACAGGAAGGGCTCGCTCAACAGTGATGGTCATGGGCAAAACAGACTCAACTTGGGGAAGAAAAATAAATTTGACTCATTACCAACCATCCGAGTAGCTCAGTGAGACATAGCAACCACATCTGACAACACCTTCCCCCACCCCTCCCTTCTTCCCTGGCCCAAATCACTTTGCTCCCCATTTCTCTACCTTCCCCCCCAGCAGCACAGGGGACAGGGAATGGGGGTTCAGTCAGGTCAC
>NW_010337776.1:0-1624 GCF_000700745.2 Antrostomus carolinensis | reverse complement strand
AAGAACAGTGTGCAACCTTGTCTTCCCATGGAGTCACAGACCCCTTTGGGCTCAGCTCCCAGCTCCAGCACAGGGACATCATGGACTGCAGATGGGTCTCTGGTCCAGCACAACTCCTCATCAACCTGGTCTGGTGTTGAGTGACTCTGGGGTCTCAGTTCGGTCACTCCTGCCCTCGGGCTCAGCTTTCCACTCCAGCGTGGAGTCCTCCATGGCCCACACGTGAGGTCTGCTCTGCTGTTGAACTTCTATGGGCTGCAGGGGACCTAATTTACCCTACTCTGCTCCACACATGTTGAACTGGGTGTCTGAGGTTCTCTGTCCTCTCCCCGCTCCTCCTTCCTCATGGCAACCATGTTCTCTTCTTTGTTCAGGCCAATGGTTGTCTCCTGTTCAGGTCAATGGCCTCTCCTCCAGGTTGTCTCCTCCTTCTCTTTTCAAGACAGTCCTTCACTTCATAAATATAGATTTGCAGAGGCATTTCTCTAGTGCTCATTGGCTCAGCCTGGGCTGGAGGCGGGTCTGTCTTGGAGCCAGGGGAGCTTTGCAAGGCTTCTCACAGGTGTCATCAATATGAGGTCCCTGTGAGAAGCCACACACAGACCCAACACAAGAACAAAATAGATTTCTCCTGAAGAAAATGAAAAAACCCCAAAATTCCCACATTAACATCAATCACCCTCTCCTACAGAGCAGCCAAGCCTTCTCCTACATGCAGGTCACATGGCTGATGTCTGCAGTTTCAGGATTTAGTAATGAATGAAGATACATGTTTTTTTTCTCAGCAGCAATGGATGAGAAGAAGTGAATCTTCTCTTCCTTTTGTGTGTGTCTGTGCACAACTTGGAGCATAGACAAGGAGGAGTCCTTGTTTCATCAAAGTCATTGGTTTCCTCCAATCCAAGGGGGGATTCACCTGCAGCAGCTATCTCTAGAGGTTTGCAACTACTCTATGGCAGCAGATAAATAGCCTGACAATGCAATGGGCTCAGACCTCACCTATTTAGGAAAGCTGACACAAGATTATTGCTATTTGGAAATGCAAATACACACTATGATACATACCACGTGTTAAAGTTCCCAGCAACCATGTTCTTCAGCATTAACGACACTGTCAAAGCACCAGTTTCACCAAAGGCTATAGGAGTAACGGTGCCACCATCACACCTTTCACAAACAGGAATGTTTCACTGCAGTATCCAGTCGAAATGGAATTTCTCCACCATATGAAAAATGGAAAGACTTAAGTAATAACATTCAACAACATCATCTGCCATCTGATAGTGCAGGGAAACTGGGCAATTATGTTTCGCCTCGGGTGGCTAATAGGCCCATTTCAAATTTCAGACATTATCAGATAATAACACCGCCTGCATCTGAGTAGGTTATTATAATTATTAACCGTAAAGAAATGGGGGGAGGGGGAAGGATTGTTTTTAATTATTTAATTTGGAAGCGCAATAAGATAAGTTCATTGTTCCCCATGAGCTGACATTCAGAGACCGAGTTCTGGCATCACTGCAATTTTAACTCTGTTCAAACTGACTTGTTTTCAGATTCATAAAACCTTATCATTGCTATTTGGAATAACTAGGTCTCAGAGCAGTGAGATTTGCCTGGAAAT
>NW_010337775.1:20093-26719 GCF_000700745.2 Antrostomus carolinensis | reverse complement strand
GTAGCACTTGATGAATATTTGGGTGACTGTCTGTGTGTCCCGGTGTGATGGCAGCTCACTCCTGGCTTCACTCCTGGCTCCAACCGTATGAAACGATGGGAGATACCGAGCGACCATCATCCCCCCACTGACTATTTATTTAATAGGGAATATTTCAACATTAACCCCTTCTCCACAACTTGCTTCTGCTTGAAAATGACATAAATACCAGCTGCGAAGGTGTATTTTAGCACACTCCAGGGGATGCGATGGTTTCCTTGTTTCCACATGAGGTTTTTTTTGAGTGAAGAGGGGAACGTGGAGTGTCCCCGCCGGAGGGACTTTGGGAAGTTTGAATGGATTGACGGCACGGCGAGCGCGGCGCTGGGTGACGCGGGTACAGGCAGTCAGCTCGGCGGGAGCGCCGTGTTCTCTAGCATCGATGCAATTTGCGCCCACACATGAGCTGTTCAAACCCTTGGTGTTACCCTGAGAACCATGAAAGAGAACCGTGAAGGCTAAAAAACAACCAAAAAAATCCCACCTCAATCCGGAACCCCCCAGCTCTTTTGTTTTCAGAGCTGCTTGTCTGTTGGTATCTGGGATTCCAAACCTGAATGAATGAATGAATGAACAAGTGGCTTTGGAGGCACAAGTCACCTCACAGGGGTGGTGTCAGCAAGGGACCGTCCTGAACCCCTGTGGTTAAGAAGAGGGGGGGTTCAGTTGAACAATAAGTTTGACTTTTCCTTTGGAAACGCAGGTGTTTCTCACGAGCAGCACCATGTTGTACTCCAAGATGACATGTGTTGTCATCTCGTTTGGTTGGAAATGAGCGAAATCCTCTTCTGTTTTGACAGACGGGCTCTTCATCGCTTCTGCAGTTGACTCAAGTGTTTAAAACACAGATTCCAGCACTTCCCTTTTGCATCCCTGAAAAGGGGAAGGATGGCAGAGGAGACCAAACACCAGCGGTTCCTCTCTGCCCCAGCACGGGTAGGATGGTTGGGGCCTGGGGTTGGGGCTGTTACCTGCCCATGCTGGAGCAGGTGGGGTCAGGATTTATTGCCACGAGTCGTGTTGGTTCCTTGGCTGTGTTGAAAAGTGTCTCGGAGCACAGGACCTCATGTTGTAATGTAGGAGGGTGGTGTGAAGCATCTGCACAGCTTTGGAGGGTGAGGCATATTTGACGCTGAATCTCTGCTTTGGGAAAGTGTTGGTCATCTTCCCTGTCCCCTGTCCCGGCCTCTTCACACGTCTGTGCTGGGGAGAGAAGAGTTCAGCTGAGCGTTTGGACGCGTCCCTGGCTTTTCAAAGAGCAGCACAGCAGCTGCTACTGTAAGTGATTCCTTCCAGCCCCTTAAAATCTGCTACGCTGTGAGTTTGGGCTCTTGGATGAGCCGGTGTGTACCCGCCTGCCCCGGTGAGCAGGATCCAGAGGCTTGAGATCTTTGGTTGTTTCACTTGGACTGACCTGCTGAGCCCAAACTCAGTGGGGGTGACTGCCCTGGATGTGACGTGTGCTGACTTCATCCCCTCCTCTGCTACAGATGGGGCAGTGTCTCCATAAGAGACCTACGGAGAGGTATTTGGATCTGAATTACTCATGGGCTGCATCAGTGTGGAAAGATGACCTAAAGCAGGATCCACAGAAGTGATGGCATCGAGTTGTCATGTTTCAGATGATGCTTAAAAGAATCCTGATGGCCTATGGCCAGCAACCACAGCTGAAATTTCTCTGTGCTGCCTGCTTTGGTTGTGCAGCAAACCTTTCCATTTGGAACATTGCTCTTTACATTAACTGTTCCAAAATCTTGTATAATAATGCAATCCTCCAGTGGAGGGGAACGATTGCGTCTCTCCCTGATATTAACAGTGTCTTCTAGTTCTGCTGTGCTTCCTCTTGGATCCTGAGCATCTATTATGTTGTTAAACCTCTTTTTCCCAAATTGAGAGATACATTTAGGTTGGGGCTTTGCTGAGAGTCACTTTGCTTAAGTGAACTTTTTCAGTGCTCCGGGTGAGTGTGACTGTTCCAGCAGCGGTGGAAATGTTACAGCCAATTTTCTCCTCCTTCCAATGCAATAGTCCATGGCAGAGACGCATCATTAAATACAATGGTGCTGTGTGCCAGTTAATGGGTGGCAGTTTTATTTGCAGTGTAGTACCTGGGTGAAACCAGGAGATATTCCTTTACTTTTCTTATAGATCATGATTGTTTCTTTTGCTGGTTTCCCACCCCCAGTTTTATTTTATATTTTTTGGTATCGAGCAATACCTGAAGCGTGGCATCCCTGAATTATCTGGTGGGAAGCAGGCCACTGATGGTCCCAGTCACCTGTGACTTGACCCTGTTTGATGAGCTGGTGATTTACTGCAGGGTGGGAACATAAAGTCTGTGGAGAGGTGATGAATGGAACTGAAATGCGAGGTCTAGGTGGTTTCTTACCCCTTTCTTCCTTGTACCTTGGTATGATTTATTGTGAGGCAAAATTAGGCTTGTAATTTCTGTAAAGCCTGCTGTATGTAGGTCACCACTGACCTGACTTGGCGTAGTTCGTTGTGGTCAGGCTCTTGGCATTAGTGACGCAGGCTGCGACGGTGGGGCTGGGAGCGAGGTCTGTCTCGCCTACTGCAAATTCCACTTTTAAGACTAATCTTTAGGCAAAGTCCTGGGCTGATGGCTGCTCTCTTAATTCTGTGAGGAAATCGGGGGTCAGCCAGACCAGAGAGTGGGGGCCAGTAGTAGTGGGTGGTGAGTTTTTCCTCTGTCATACGTGTTGCTTGATGGAGCTCTTCCTGGAACAGGTTTCTTTTTAAAACAAATTACCAAACCTCACTCCCAAGCCCAACTTCAAAGCAGGAAGTCCTCACCTGGATTGGTGAGCTTGAAAGAGCTTGGCAGGCCACGGAGACTGCTTGAAAACTTGTCCCTTCTCTGGTTCTGGAGCATCCTTGGGGCTTTGGGGTGTGTTTGTGAAACACTTGGTCTCATTCTCAGTCTCATCAGATAATCTATTGAGTGATGGTTCCTCTGATGGAGTGATGGTTCCTCTGACGGAGGAGGAAGGAGCCCAATACTTTAGTGGTTTATTATTCTTGTAAGATGCCTGTTGTGGAAATAGGACAGACATCTGGTAGCTGCTAACTGAGCAGCTCTGTGGATGAGTGTATTTGTGTAGATGGTGGCCTTGTGCTCTCTCAACCATCATGGCCAGGATTCTTCACAGAGATGTTTAGAGGGACAAAGCACCCTGTGGATTCCTGCAGCTTCATTTGAGATCAAATGCTTTGTCCTTCAGAAAATCCAGATGGAAAAAATAACCCCAAAGTGATGGAGTAGATGAAGATCCTGGGCTCACGGTCCTGGGAAACAACTCTCTGTCTACTGTACTTCTGCTCCTCTCTGTGGGGGGTTTTTTCTTTTTATTAACTCTACCATGTATTTTATACAACCAGAAATGTCTTTGCTGTGGCCTTTTGTACAAACCATGGTTGAAAAGCTGTGGAAAGTGAAGTGACATCACTGGGACTTTTCCAAGGCAGTGGTTTATTATCTCATTGCCCAAAGGAGTCTACTGACTTGGGGTTTGAGTTTGTTTAAACAATTTGGGATTTGCCTTAATCTCTTCTAAATACATGACATGTTCTGAGCAGTCAAACTGAGATGGACTGATAACAGCCTGGGAGCAGGGGCTTGGTTTTTGCTTTGGTGTATACTCAGGAAGTGGCAGGGCTCTTCCTCTTAATAATGAACTAATGCCATCAGTCGTAAGTCTTTCAAAAGAAGATTGATGTTTCCCCCATTTTCAGAGGTGGGGAACTGAGATGCAGTGATTTCCTGAAGGTCTCGCAGCCTGTCAGGAGCAGGACCGGGCTTGGGAGCTGAGCTGCTTGCTCTGAGATGAATCCTCCACGGGCAACCATCCCGCAGGACAAAAATCTGTGTGTGATTTAATAGCTAGATACAGCCAGGTAAAACGCTTCATTTTATCACTCCCGCTGTGCTCCCGCTGGCCTCGGGCGAGGTTTCTGCCATCTGCCAGCGCATACGTCAGGGAAACCCGATGGGAGAGCGGGCTGAGCTTTGTCAGACACGTGCTGCCTGGTCTGAAGTGTTTAAAACGATGGATAAATAATAACGTGAAGCTGTGCAGATGGAGAAGCAGGTTCCTCAGCACCTTTGCTGGATGATGGGGGGGCACAGGTGATGAAAACTCCCAGAAAGTTCTTGCCTGGGAAACCTGAAAGAGTGAGTTGGTGACTCCAGGATGTGCTCTGGGATCCGGCAGGATGGATGAACTCCTGATGGGTGGTGTGGGTACCTGGGAGGCATCTGGAGGGGTGTCTGGGTCAGAAGCAGATGTTTTGTGGTCCCTGTGGTGTGGGGAGCAGCGTGGTGCTGGGTTTGGTGTCTGGCATCTCCTGAGCCTTCGTGGTGGGCTCAGGTGTCCCAGATGGGGTGGTCTGATGGGTTTTAAACCCTATCCCTTTTCTGGGGTTTGTGCTCTCTGCTGAGAGCCTGGGAGGAAAGATCTTTCCTTCATGGAGAAACCCTTTCTCCCTGCTCTCTCCAAACGTCACCGGCTTCCCGACCTGCAGACGGCTCTTGCTCTGCCGCCCGCTGCAGGAGTCAGGCTCCTCTCCAAGCACAACTGGCCCCGTGTGTCTGGCCTCAAGTTGCAGCATTCAGGCAGCATGACCTCACCTCCTGGTTTCCAAGAATAACGCGCAGCCTCCCCTCTGCTGTGCCGGGGCCGTCTCCAGCGGGTGAGGGCGGCTGCTGCAGCCCGGCACGGGCTGGCTCTTGGGGGACCCCGCTTTTGCCAGATGCCCCCAGGCAGCCCCATGTCTGCCTCGTGCCCATCAGCTCCTTTCCCCTTTGTGGGCAGGGATGAAGCAGGAACTCGGAGAGGGTCTTCAGGACCCGGCTGAGCTTGCAGGTTAGTTTTGAAGGAGGGAAGGGTAGTGGATCCATGAGGATCAAGGTGATCCCTCCACCAGCTCCAGGGGCTGGCATGGCAACACAGCTTTAGCTGACTGTTCCTGAAGAAAACTGTTTGGAGCCCAGGGAGTTGTGTTGAGTCAGTGTTTTGGTGTGGTCCAAAGCTGTTGAGCATCATGGTCATCTCTGGTGGTGACATTGGCGTTGGATTTTAAAAGTTCCTGCGACCCATATCCCACTGATAGTGGTCCCCATCCCCTCTGTGGATGCCCCTCATCTTTCTTGGCTGCAGGATGCTAAAATACATTTTCCTTTCAGCTCTGGCTGGCACGAGGACAGTGTGTGTGACCGGTGCCTGGAGACTTGTTTTGAAGAGACCTCTCATCTCTACAGCCGGTTCCCCCACGGAGGAGGATGGGGAGCAGCATGTGGGGGTTAGAGCAGAGCACGCAAGAGCGAGTCTGAAAGCAGAGAGCTTTAACAACCTTTTGAGCTGTTGTTTCTTTATACCTCATGGCTGAGTCACTTCAAAGATTTCAGCCTTTTAAGATTTTACCAATCTGAGGTAGGGATTATAGCCATGGCAGGTTTAATGGTTGCATTAACTTGCTGTTTCCTTCGTGGCCGCGGGGAAGGGACTAACATCTGAGTGCTGGTAGATCCCCATGACCTGAGAGGACCTGAAACATGAGTTTTGCTGGAGAAGCTGCGAGCCTCAGAAATGTCATTTGGAGGATGGTGGGATGGTTATTTGCCATCAGGAGCGGGATACAGGATAGGGTACCGGTGTGGATCCTCTCTGAGTCCTGCTGGGAGCACACAGACTTTACTGGAGCTCCATCTTCAGTCTGATACTCCTGGGGAAGGTGACAGCATCTTCCCATGAATTAGGGCGTCACGTCGGTACGCTGCTTTGCTGTGACCGGGTGCACTCTCCCAGCAGAGAGGGCAGGTGATCCGGTCAGCTCAGGCAGTCTGGGGCTGGCACGGCATTTGCCGTCATATGTAATGAGATTATTTAAGCTGTTGGCGTCAGGGCTGCGTGTGATTATGTGCCTGGCTGTCCGGCGAGCTGCAGCCTAAACTAGAGATAAAATTCGAAACACAAGCCCAGATCTGAATGTTCCTGGGGCACCCGGCCAGGCTGGGACTTTGCAACTCTGATCTTGCTAGATATCCTTACCCAGCTTGGGCTATGGATTTGGGATCAGTGGAGGGATGGACTCGTTGCCTTTGTCATCATAATTAACTTTACTGCCTCAATTTGAATGTCCCTGGCAGTGAACTCCCCTGGGTGCTCCTCATGAGTCCAACCTCTCCAGCTCTGCTGGCCCCAGAAGATGGAGGGTAAATTGGGCTTGGGGTCTTTGTTGCCACACACCTCTCATGATGGAACAAGTTAAATCTGTGTGACAGCAGGTCAGGACTCTGCGCTGTCCCTGTCCCAAGGGATTCAGCACCTCCTGGTTTTCCATGGGGCAGACATGGGTGGGAACATCTTCTGCTGTGTTCAGAGATGGAGCAGCTGCTCTCCCTGGCTGCTGTTCTCTCACTGTCCTCTGGCCCTGCTACGCAGCACCGAGCTGGGACAGCCTCTAGAAAGGCTTCTTGGACCTTCTGCCAAATGGGTGTTTTCAGGGAAATGCGGCTGGAACACAAGCTGGGGCTGCTGTGGAAATTTGGCAGCGGGTCCCCTCAGTCT
>NW_010337775.1:19693-20054 GCF_000700745.2 Antrostomus carolinensis | reverse complement strand
GCGGCTCGTCGCTTCTCGTGCCCGTAGGTGCGGGTGGGAGCCGGGTCCCAGCGGCTCTGCTTGGAAATGGGGATGGCATCCTTGGCATCTCCACTGGGCTGGGGGGCAAAACAGATGCAACGGGATCCAAACAAACCAGAAAGTATGCACGTTATCCTCAGCCTGCTTTAACAAAAATAATGAATAAAATAAAAAGCGAGGGGGAGCTGCTCTGGTGACAGGGATGTGTTTTTATTTTCAGCAGTAATGACAGCCTGATTGCATCTACCAGCTTAGTGGTTAAGAACAATTTTAACCTATTATATTTCCACTTGTTTTGGCAAACAGGCAGGGGCTGTGCTTGGTTGGCGGCAGCCCCACT
>NW_010337775.1:13790-19607 GCF_000700745.2 Antrostomus carolinensis | reverse complement strand
GCTGCTTTCGGATACAGCTGGGCTGTGGGAGCCGTGGTTGCCTGTGACAGCCTCTTCCTCCTCCTGCCACGCTCTGGTGTGACTCTCTCTTCCTCTTCAGCCATTTCGCAACCTGGCTGCCCATTGCACTGGGCAGATCGCTGAGAAAACCCGGGCGGCTCTTGCACAAGCGGCTCAGCGGTGCTGGGAAGGGTGGGCTGGGCAGGAAGTTTAAACCCGGCTTATCTCCTAGAACTCATCGGAGCTGCGAGTCTGGTGTTTTCGGGTGGGTCCCTCCCATGCCGTGGGCAGAGCAGTGTAAGGACATGGCTGTTTTGGGGAGCCTGGGGATGTTGCAGTCTTTGGCCAAGCACCAACCTAGGCTCCAGGGAAGGACATCTACCCTTTGCTGGCCCAGGAGCTTGGCAGAAGGCCTTGGCTTACATCCTTAGTGCTTTTCCCTGCAAGGATTGACCCTGTTCCTGGTGTGAGGGACGTTTGTGTGGGAGCAGGACTGTTGACATCTCCCTTTCCATCTCCTCTCCCACCCTGCTTATTCCACTTTGGGGTTGAAGCTCCCAGTATCTTTTGTTGTAAGGAAGAGCTGCTGATAAAGAACAACTCTCTACCCGGACACGAGATGCTCTGTGGGTGGTGGGATTCATCAGGGAAGTGCTGCAGGTTTGGAAGTGTCCTGGTGCTCCTGTTTCCCAGCTCTTCACTGCTGGAGGAGATGGGCAGCCTGGCCTCGGGTGTGTGTTGTTAGAGATGCAAATACTGGGCTGATGAAGCCTGGGTGAGTAAGATGCTGAGGAGTTTATGAACAGATTAAAATGTGATCTTTACATGCTGCTGAGCAGCAGCTCTGACACCTCCCGGGGGGCTGCGGGCTGGAGCTGCTCCCCAAGAGCTTTGGAGCAGATCTATGGCTCGTGCCCTCCACCACAGTCCAGAGGAGCTGATGGAAGGTGATGATGTTCTCTGTGTGGTGCTTTTGGCTGATATTCCTATTTCTGGGCTTCACCTCAAGGAACTGCAGGGCAGGGAGGGCTGGAGCCCTGCGGGTCCAGGTAACGAGAGTGAGGAGAGTTTTCTGGCTGCTCTGGGTGTAGCTGGTTAACTCTGTTTTGCCAGGCTCTGGCAGCAAGGGCAGCTGGTGCTTGGCAGGTCAAGCACCTCTGACTTTTACCAAAACATGCCTTTTGCGTTTCTTTCTCCCCAAAGTCTGCAGTGAAACAACCAGGTGAACGTCACTGGAAGGAGGGTTTGGCTGGGATGTGGTGGTGATACCTCAAGGGTTTTAGTGACTTAACTCCAAACTGATGATGAACATCTGGAGCTTGGACCCACCTTGAATCCAAACCCTCCCAGCAGCCTTGGAAAGAGCCTTAGACCCCATTGTGGGAGAGATGGGGGTGATGCAGTGGGGGTGATGTTCATACAGGTCATTGAAGACTTGCTTTCTCTCTCTCACTTAGGAATCAGAGGCTCTTCTGACTCCAGGCGCTGCTCCAGGCTTTGCAGGGCAGCTGGAGGGGAGCAGGGCCACAGAGTTGGTGGCAGTGCCAGCGCTGGTGCTTACCAGTGTGCTCCAGTCTGTGCAGGGGCTGCATGGGGAAGTGTGGGGGCTGCTGGAGCCCTTGGGTGGGCAGGCAGCCGAGCTGCACAAAGACTGGCCTGTCTGCTCTTTGGCTCCCCTCGGCCCTAAGCCCTTTTCGTGAATAAGTGGGATTGAAAAAGCTTAAATTCATACAAAGCCGGACGCAGGAGCCTTTGGCCAGCCTAGAGAGAGCAGCTTCCCCTGCCCACCCCGTGCCCCAGAGCTGCCTCCGTGTCCGGGGGGCCCCAGTTAACACTGCCCAGGAGGAGCTGGCGTCTATAAGGCTGTGGGTTGGGTGAAGTTTCTTTTTAAAGGCTGGATTTGGGAATGCCCACCGTGAACAGCCCAGCCTGCCCGAGCAGCAGCTGCAGGAATAGGTTTATTTTTTTTTTCTTAGTTTGTTTAAATGTCCCTTTTTTTAATCCTTTTATGCCCTTCCTGTTCTAATCAAACAGGCAAAATGCATCCAAAGCGCTTGCTGTCTGTTCTATTTGGTAAGAAATCAAGGAGCTGTTGAGCAGTGGAGTACTGGGCATCCCTGAGGAGATCAGGGAGTCTTTCCCAGAGTCTGTGTTTGCTGTGTATTGAAAAGGTGCAAGCACATAAAAACCTCTGCTATCCACCTCTTGCTCCGTGCTGTTACTGCTGGGCAGGACCTCTTGATGGGAGCAGCCTCTAGAGACCAGTGTTTCCCTCTTGGGAACACCAAGGGAGTGAAGGTTTCTCTCTCTTGGTGTTTTCAGAGGTGTGTGGACCCAGGTGATGAGTTTTGCACGCTTGTTGGCTGAGGTATTTTGAGGTTATGGTGCTGACCGGGACACTGATGGTCTGAGCTACATCCAGGCTTCTATCAAACCTCCCGGGCTCTGGGGCTGTGTGGCTGCTGCCAACAGGTGCCGTGTTGGGCTGCTGAAAGCCAGAAGGAGCTAATAATAGTCACCGTGTCCTGGGAGCTTTAATGCGGTGCCAGCAGGATGCAAAGAGGGGCTTTTTTTAGATAGAAACACAACTGTGTTTTCCTCCCAGCTGAAGGAGTCTCGGGATGTCTGGTGCAGAGGGAAGAGGACCCAGTGGAGGAAGAGCACCCCAAGATTGAGGGGCTGAGTTCCCCAGGCTTGTGGGATGGTAGGAGGCTCTCGGCTTTTCATTGCATTGCTTCAAGGTCCAGGGTTTCCCCTAAAATACTTCCTGCTGTGGCAGTAAAGCAGCAGCACGTGGCCGTAGGTAGTGTTGGGTCTCGAGTCTGGAGTGTTGCTTGGCTCTTAACCCAGGTGGGTTCATTGCCAATGTGTGGTTCCACCAGCTCTTCTGCGGGTCCTGTTAGGTGCTGGGGATGCCCAACAGCCGTGTGATGGGAGGAGGAGGAGGAGAGCAGGGACAGCCTTGACTGCAGTGAGTAGAGCCACGAGCAGCCCTGGCTCTTGGTGAGCAGCTCTGCCGGGGGCGTTTCGGGGAGATGGTGGAGGAGAGAGTGGTGGGTGATGTGTACCACCCAACAGCTCTTAATCACCCAGTAGGGTCCATCCTGCCCTTGCCCTCTGCCCCTTCATTTCCATCCCTTCTCATTACATGCTGTGCTGTGGAGCACTGTCTGCCCTCAGGATTCCCTTGGGGTGGGCTCGTGCATCCCCTTGGGTGGGCTCCTACATCCAGCTGCATTGGAGCTGATGGTGCTGGAGGTTTTATATCTGTTGTGCTGTGTGAGGGTGGAGAGAGCAGTGCTGGGAGGAGGGCGGTTGGTGGCCGTGGGGCCCCTTGCCTCACCGAGCGCCCGTGCAGACAAAGGCGTGTTATGAAATCCCCGTGTCGCTCCTCTCCTGTTCTCCTGCACAAAACAAACCCTGTTGTCAACAAAAGCAGCGGCCACCCAGCATGGGAACTGGTTTTCTCACCCAGGGAAGAGCCACAGTCTCAACCCTGAGGCCCTGGCAGCATCCAAACTGCTCTGGACATGGTGCTGGTGTGGGTTCTCCATGCGGGACCATGATAGTTTCACTCCTCTCTGCAGGGATCCCCGGTGAAGGGATCCCTGGCTTGTGCATCCCCAGGCTCATCTCAGGAAGGTGTTTGCTGTGTCCTGTTTGGTGTTGACAAAGCCCATGGTGAGGGTGAAACTCGATTAAATAAATGGCCAAGGAAAGGACAGAGTGATATAAAACATGCTGTCGTCACCACGCTTTGAGGGTGCGTAAATAAAACCCTCCTCAGGCTTGGCACTGGTGGAGGAAACGTGTCCTGAGGCCGTACTGGTTCCAGTGCTGGGGGTGAATGGTGCTTCAAGAGTGGTTGGCCTCCATACAGCTTTGTGTTTTCATTTGGTTTTTCTTCTTTATATGTATATATATGTATATATAAATATATATACATTTGTATTTATTTACACAGTAGCTCTGAGATCTGTGTTGAAGGTCAGCAGGTGGGCTCACTGGGCTGGGTGGGGGTGGCAGTTGCCCATCTGTCCCATCGTGGGTCCTGCCCATGGGCTGAGCCCCAAGAAACTTCATTTTTGTGCAGAGCATGAGCCCAGGAGCTGCTGGGAAGTGATGGGTGTTGTGGGGTTTTTGGCAGGGCTTCATGGCTCCTCCACTTGCAGGCGTGGGTCTGGGCGGTCCAAGCCTTTCCCCTAAATCCCTTCCAGCTTAAAAGTAAGGAATGGGTGGGTATGTCTAAAAATCAATGGAATTCTGGGACGTAGGTGTGGGGGATCCCCCCCCTCCCACCCAAAGCTGTCCCTGAGGTTGGAGGTAATGGTGAGGATGGGCAGGGCTGTCCTCAGGATTGCTGTGAGCAAGGGACCCACAATGATGCTGCCCATGGGCTACACGATGCAGCCTGAGTCTGTCCGTCTGTCTGACGTCCCTGGCCGTGGTGAAGAGAGCTGGCAGAGGTGACACCATGATAAGGGGTTTTTTTTCAAGCTGTGCCTGGAGCAGGGAAGTGCAAAGGACATAGGGCAGCTCTGAGTTAATGGTTAACATGAGTGTTTACTTCTGTATTAATCATGCCTGCGAATATCAGCCGCTTCCTATCGTACAAGCACATACGTTTTCCATTCACGAGCTTGGCAGCTCCGGTAGGAAATTTGGGGAGGGGTTGGGAGGAGGAGCTGACCCCAGTCCCAAAGCTTTGCAAGGAGGTGGTGGTGTGTGGAGCAAATCTCATGTGAAGATAACCACCCCTCCCGTGGCTTCTTCTTGTCCTTTTGCTTCGTGTTGTGCAGATAAAAGGCAGTGGCAGCGTGTCCTTGGCGGGGCTGCAGCAGAGGTGTGCGGGATGCGGTGGTTTGGTTTGCAGAGAGGGGTCTCTGAGCGTGTCCCTCACCCTGGAGTGACTCTGTCTGGAGCTGGGCTGCAGCTTCTGCCTGTCCCTTCCCCGCTGAGACCTGCCAGACTGGTGTCATGGTGGCTCTTGGTGGGAAGTGACATCTTGGATGTCCATAGGAAGGGACAGGCTGGGCTGGGGCATTTTGGCTGTGCTGACCCCCTTCCTCCCAGTTGGATTCATGGGGATGTCCTGGAGGACTTGGCCAGGGTGGTGGCTCCATCACTCCAGCCAGGTCTATCCCTGGGACCTCCCAGGACATCCCCCTGTGTAACAGGAGCCTTGCTAGCCATGGCTAATGCCTGGGCTGATCTGGGCTCCTAACTCCAACCCTGTGCCTCCTAGAGAGATGAGCAACGGGTGTGTCACCAAAACCCAGGGCTGCTTCTCATATACGGAGAGAAAAGAATGATCCCAAAACAAAAACCCGGGACTGAATAGGCTCCTAATTTTGTTTTTCTCAGATATGTGAAGCTGAAACTATTTATTTCTCTTCATTAAACACCAGCTCCAGCCTGCTGCTGGTGCCGTGAGTCAGCGGGGATGCTTCGTGCTGCTGCCTTGTTGCCATTTACCTGCTTTGACCTTTTCCCATGAGTTTCACAGTCCCCTCCCACCCACCACCTGCCCGTCCCCTCCCTACGCCCTCATCCCTGATGTCCCCACCATACTGGTGGCCCTTCCCTCAGCATCCAGGGTGCTGCTCCTGGACTGGAGCTTCATCTCTTTGAAATCAATGTGCCAAGAATATTATTGCTGCTGAGAAATGGGTTCCACAGAGTGTGGCTGGCTGGGGGGCAGCGCCCCAATGGCACGGGGGACACGGGCCCCTGGCAGGTGGCTCTTGTTTAAGCCGGGGCCTCTCTTCTGCTCTTCGCCTTTGTGTGCCTGGAGAGGCTTTTGTTGCAGCCTGAAAA
>NW_010337775.1:10554-13748 GCF_000700745.2 Antrostomus carolinensis | reverse complement strand
AGATGCCCTGGGGAAGGGGGGGCTGTGGGGTTCTGAGCATCCCCCAGTGGGCACGGACCCCTGTGAGAGCTGTGGGGCAGAGGAGCTGGCAGCACACGGGGCATGGAGGGTTGTGCAAGCATTGCAGCGGGTCTCCTTGTGAAAGCGCCGTGCAATAGCTGCCTCTCCCCTCGCCCCGTTTCCATCCGCTGCCCCATTGCAAAATCTCTTGCAGGAGCAGGGATGAGGCCACCAGCTCCCGTGTCTCTCTCTGCGAGCGAGCTGGCTCTTCTGGGGGGTTTCAGCTCACCCCTGGCACACGCAGCCTCTTCATGCCTGGCTTACTGCTTGTCTCTGTCCGTGTGGTGGGAAAGCTTTCCCTGCACTCGCCGCGATGGCTCCGGGTCTTCCTCCGGGCACTTCGATCATTCAGGCTCTGAGAATGTCACCAAGCAGCTCGAGCGTGTGTGTCAGTTTGTGTCTGCTCGGCCTGAACTGCATCTCCATTCTTGCACCCCGTTTGTAGCTCTAATCTGAATGATTCCCTCTTGCTGGGGCACTTTTTCCAACGTCTCCATCTTCCCTGAGGCGTGTGAATATGGAGGGTGACCTTTGGTTCACGGAGGTTGGGTTTGAAGCCACTAATGTGTGGAGCTGGCTGCACTGCCCCAACGGTCAAAGCCTCAGCATCGCCTGGGCACTGATGGCACCAGCCCCTGTCCCTGCAGAAGGCTGGTGCTGGCCTCCTGCCTTGCAAACTGTGGTGGAGCCATCTCATAGAATCACAGAATCATAGAATGGTTTGGGTTGGAAGCGACCCTCAAAGGTCCAACCCCCTGCAGTGAGCAGGGACATCTTCACTAGAGCAGGTTGCTCAGAGCCCCATCAAGCCTGACCTTGAATATCTTCAGGGATGGAGCCTCCACTACCTCTCTGGGCAACCTGTTCCAATGATCCACCACCCTCATATTGAAGAACTTTTTCCTGATAACCCAACCCAAATCTACCCTTTTCTAGTTTAAAACCATCACCCCTCATCCTATTGCTACATGTCTATCTCCATCAGGGAGCAGCAGCCACCCTTTGAACAGTCACCCAGCGTGGCAGGCTGGGACATGGTGTGGGCAGGATGCTGTGGGACCCATGTGTGGCTCCTCCTCCAGACACGTCACCTCTGTGCTCCAGCTTTTCCTTGGGCAAAACAAACATGAGGATGAGGCTTTTGCCTGGTCTGTTGGGGTTTAAAGTTCTTCAGGCAGGGACTGTGACTGTGGCTCCGTGTGCGTGGGCAGAGCAGAAATGATCCCCAGCTTTGGGAAGTCCCGTCGTCTCTGGTCGTGGTGGATGTCAGCGGTAGGGATGGGGTTAATGTAAAGGTTTATATGAGCCACGATGATGTGGGGGAGGTTTCCTGAGCTGCACGTTACTGCATTGTGGTTGAACCATGAATTTCTCTGCGTTTGGTAACATAATTCCTCTTATGGGCTTTGGGGCTCATGATTTTATTTCTCTTCTGTAGTTAATAAACAGTAAAAGTGGAACGAAGCTTTGCTGCTTCCATTTGCTCCCTTCAAACCTGGAGCAGCTTCGGGGTGGTTACCTGTGGGCTCCCCAATTGTCCTGGCATTAAAGGCAGAAAAAAGACAGATGGGAGATGATCAGCTTCATCCAGGTCCCCCAGCTCTGTGCCTCGTTGGGTGGGCACTGAGGACCAGCAGCAGGATGTGAGGGGCAATGGGGCTTCTTCTCAGCGCTGCGAGGTGGGAACAGCACGTGCAAAGCATCCAGCACCAGCTCTGCAAGCGTGTTAAGCAGCTGATGCCAGTTGGCAACTGGTTCACATGGAAAGATTAGAAAAGGCAAATCCTTTGGAGAGAAATCCTTTTGCTTTAGGAAGAAAAAATACTCCTTGCCCTATGTCAGGGAAACCCAGAGCCTGTGTGTGTGATGCAGGCAGGGGAACCTCTGCTTTGCTTCCCTGCTGATAACCTGGGAGGACGACAGCCTGTCTTTCTTCACTGCAGGTTTATTTTTATTGCAACTGAAGCAGAGTTTATTTTAACCCCCATGGTGCATATGGATCCTGAGGGGAGCTCCCTGAGGTGGTGTGAGATATGGGCATGCTCCTGCAGGTCCTGTTGCCGGAGGTTGTTGGAGGGGTGGTTGCTGTACAAGCAAAGCATGTGGCATGTGCTGCTCTGCTGGGAACCGAGGTGAATTGGGTGTGATCAAAATACACATGGAAATAAAAATCCCTGGCCTGCCAGAGCAGCTGGAGCACCCAGGGTGAGCATGGAGCCAGGGCAAAGAGGGGCAGCTCTGGAAAATGGACAGCTCGGCGTGCTGGTGTGTTCCTGATCCTCAGTTATTGTGGAAATTGCTGGTGGGAGGTGAGTTTTCCCTTGTGAGCTCTTAGGCAGGACTATCTCGCCCATCTCAGCCAGCACAGCGTGTTCTCATGGCTCACCGAGGGGCAGCACTGCTTGGGGCTGTGGTGGCCCCTGCAGTGAGGAGCAGCAGGATGGGGACCGTGTCCTTCGGGACCTCCTGCTGTGCCTGTGGAGGAGGGAGCTTCCTGGGCGAGCCCCCCATGATTCATGGCACATCATCCCGGGAGGAGGTGGTGAGACTGAATCAGTGGTGCCTGAGGACACGCGCAGGCGATGAACGTGAGCGGCTCCAGCCCCCTTGTTTTCTCTGGCGTCTTCCTTCCTTCCCTGCACCCACCCACCTTTGCTGTGCTTGGTGTGAGATGATGGGGGGGAATTCAGCTCGACGTGGTGCTGAGCAAACTGGATGGAGCCCCAACCCTTTCACTTGGGCTGAAGCTCATTTTTGGTGACCGTGGGGAGCAGCAGTGCTGGCTGGAGCCCACTTGCTTTCCAGCCCCGTTTCTCTCACGTGGAGGAGCTTGCTGGGGTTTGGGTTTGCTGGGTGGGTGCTGTCCCCTCGCAGACACCCCGATGAGCTGGTTTGTTTTCTGCTGCTTCCAGGGTTTGTCTTTCAAAGCTGGTGAAAAGCTCAGAGCTGCTGTGGGACCCTGGGGAGGAGCATTTTCTGCTGGGGGGTACCCGAGCACACAGGGGCAGGGGCTGCAGTGGCCGGATTCGGAGCCCTCAGCTTGAGGGTTTTAGTGGAGCTAATGAGCGTGTTTAGTTTTGCATGTAACTAATTTCTCTCGCAGCGTGTAACGGCTCCTGGGGGAGCTGGGCTGA
>NW_010337775.1:2354-10025 GCF_000700745.2 Antrostomus carolinensis | reverse complement strand
TGGTTGTCCCCTGTACCACACAGTGTCAAAGGGATTCCTGGACACAGAGATGCTCTCTGATGATGAGAGGAGGTTTGGAGACCTGTGTGGCTGCAAAGCTGACACCTAAAGCACTTAAAGCTGCTGTAAAAGGAAGCTCACGCGACTCTTCTATGCATGAAACCTGGTTTTGCTCAGAGGTGGTGGCTGTCCCCTCTGCAGCGCTGTCCTTGTGCCCTGTCCTGGGGACACTTGTGTAACTCGGGGATCTGGTTACTGCCGCTGCGGTGCTGGGGCTGCCGGGCTCAGCTGCCGCCCCAGTGCTGGAGCCATCCACTGTGGTGAGAGTGAGCAGGTCATGCAATGCTTCCCATCTGAAATCCTGAGGAGTTTGGTCCCTGAGGATCCCTCCCTTGGAAGGGGAACAGGAGATAACAGAGATGGAAAAGCTGAACCGAGAGCAGCTGTGGGCTGTCAGGGCTTTCCGGCAGATTGTCCATCTGCTGCCGTCTCCCCTCTGCGAAGGGTTAACTCTGGTTTTGCTCCGGATTACTGTGGTTGCAACATCTCCTGCTTCTGAAGCTGCTCTGAGGCTGGTGGGAGGGGACAGTGTCCCCAGGCTGGTACCCTCAGCTGGGGTGGGATTGGTGGAACTTCACCCTTGCTGAACCTCAGGGAAACACAAGGTGCTTTTCCCATCCCAGCCTCCTTGCTGCAAGCCAAGAACTATAACTCTTGCTGCAGCTGTGGGCTGTCCTGCATACCAGAGCTAAATCAGGGACCTGGGCAGTGTCACCACACACCCCCAGATACGTTCGATGTGGAGTTCCCATGACTGGAGCTGCTGGGCTGTCAGCCACCAGTTGTTTTACAGCTGACTGTGGAGAAGGGAAAGTTGTTGGCTGCAGGAGCTGCTGCCTGAAGAGGAGAAACTGGTGGAACTGTTTGGAACAACCAAACAGTGTTTTCCCACCTCTGTCCCCTGCTCAGTGTGTCCCCTGGGGCACAGGGGCCGGTGCTGAGGGCAGGACAGAGGTTGTGTGGGCACAGCGGGTGATGCTGGACCCGTGGGTGGCTTCTACCATGGTTTGAGCATCACCACGTCCCTCCTGCATCCCACTGCAGCAATAATGGCCTTCTCCACACAGCCTCATTGCATCTGGCCTTCAGCTCCCTGTCACGCCGCTGTCACCTGCCACCGGGAACATTTCCTAAATAGACCAAATCATTCTCTTAATGAGGTTTAATTTGCAGCTCTGCCAGCCGGGCGAGCAGCCTCTCCATCCCGCGGCGGGTGGTGCTGCAGGATTGGAGCCGGGGTGTTTGGAGAGCGCGGGGGCAGCTGTTTGCTCCCCTGCGGGTGCCTGAGTATAAAAGCCAACGTCAGGGCTGTGCTAGTCCAGGTAATGGAGGCTGCTGCCTCCCGCTTCATTAGAAATACAATTAAGCTCCTTTAAAAGCGCTCTGAGTGACCTCTAAAAATTGGATCTGTATTTCTGTCCATCTCCTCTTTGTCTTGTGCAGAATGATGTTAACCGCCTGCTTCCTGCTGTTCAATTTTCCCAGCACGTAATTACAAATTGTTTTGTTTTGTGTTTTGGTTTTTTTTCTCTTCAGCTTCCTGGCCGCTCAGAGCGGAGCTGCAAATAACCAAGCTTTTCCCCAGACCCCTTCCCTGCCTACATGGCTTGCTGATGGCTTCAGCTTTGTCAGGATCTGCTTTTTAGGGTAATTAAGGAATAGAAGAGCAAGAAGGGGCTGTCCAACCTCCTGCCTTGTCTTCCTTCTGCACCCTTGTTTGTGAAAATGATGTTGAAGGTTGTGCAAAGGGTGACTTGGCCACTTTGGTCTTCACTGAGCTTCCAGATGGTTTGATGCCAGAAGCCACCCTGTGCCCTGTCCCCCAGCATGGCTTATCCTCCGCCTTGGGAAGCAGGAGAGGCGAGGAGGTGGGAGAGGTGTGACCAGACACCCAAATATTGGTGTTATGGGTGGGTGGCTGAAGGGTGCATCCTCTTTGTCCCTTCCTGGTGGCAGAGGACACGTGCTTTGCAGGCAGGAACACAAATTGCCGTTACTCTGCCAGGGCTCAGGCGAGCGCCGTCAGCGACTGTTTCATTTATAAGCCGGCAGTGTGTGTTTTTTAGGGCAGCAGCAAGCGCCAAGCCTTGCTCCTGTGAAATCCCCCCTGCGGCAGAGGGGTCCTGGCTACAGACTGGGCACGATTTTGAGTCCTGCCAGCCCAGCCAAGCACCCAGAGACTGATGCTCCTTTGCTGGGCAGCCCCAGGAGCTCGGCTGGGAGAGGGCAGAGGGGTGAGAAGCACCTTTCTGTCTCTCTCTTGGTAAAATGAGCAAACCTGATGTTTCCTGCACATGGGGAGTGAGATGTGTTTCCCACCCACGGCTGCCCTGAGGTGCAGACCCTCTCTGGGGCAGGGGCAGTGGGTTTTTTGCCCGGCCTGGCCCCAAGAGCTACTGGAGACAGGAAGGAAATTGAACTGCACTCAAGATAGACACGTTGTTTGCTCTATATTTAGGACTATAATAATTAAGGCTGGTTGTTTATCCTGACAAACATGGTAATTAATAGTCTGTAGCAGACGAGCAAATCCTTCCTGCACCTGGGAACTGTGAGTTGTCTCTGGGAAGGGCAAGGGCCTCATTAAAGAGCTGCTGCTGCTGCTTGTGAGAAAAGCTATTTAGGGAACATCTGGCTGTTTGCTTTGTCACGCGTGGCTGGGTGCTGGTGCCGTGTGTGGGTGCTTTTGTGCCCTTTCTGTGTGTAAGGGCATGGAGCAGGAGGGTCCTGCCAGTCCCATGCAGGAGAAGGATGATGAACAGGAGGTGATGGGTGGGCAACACTGCCAGGGATGCAAAGAGGAGGGTGAGGATGCTTGGTGGCACCCAAGGGTGCGGTAATGTAGGTACCAGCATGCAGAAGCTTGTTGATAAATGCAGTGGGAATTCTTGTTGGTTGGTGGCACCAGGGAGGCATCTCGGAGGGCAGGGAGGTGACAGGCAGCTGGGATAAGCTTCTACCAGCTTTGGAAGGGACACAAGAAGCTTATGAGAGGAAATGGCTTCATGCTCTTCCCACTAGATGGGGATGGAGGCATTGCACAGCACACCCTGGAGCTCGGCTTGACACCAATGCCTCCTGCAGAGAGCACCCACGCTCGGCCTTCGCCCCGGTATCTTCTCGGGTGGGTGCTGTGCCAGCAGCTCAGCTCTCCCAGGGGTCTCAGGGCTGATGGGGTCTCGCTTCTCTGGCAGATGCTGCAGGACTGCCCGAAGGCCCGCAGGGAAGTGGAGCTGCACTGGAGGGCATCACAGTGCGCGCACATCGTCCGCATCATGGACGTCTACGAGAACCTCTACCAGGGGAGGAAGTGTCTGCTCATCGTCATGGAGTGGTGAGTCCCCGATGTGGTGTCACTGTGGGTGGGCTCTCCCCACAGGAGCAACCACAGCTTTGTGGGGTGGTGGGGTGATGACAAAAGTGGGGTGAGTACCTTCCTGCACAGCTGTCGGGGTGCTGGGGACCCTGGGGAGCTGCTGTGCTGAGGGAAGCAGCTAGGAGCCGTAGGGATGCAGACCCTGGAAGAGGTGCTGCACCGCTGGCGTTGGAGGGACGGCAGGAGCCGCGCTGGCTCTGAGTCATTCTGAGAACTCACTCGGTGTTGGGAGGCTTCAGGCCTGTGGTTCTCACTGCAGATCGATCATAACCAAACTCGCTTTGGCCATGGAAAGTCGGGGTAGTCAGCGGGTTCCTGGCACCCCAGCAGCCTGCGGTGGGATCTTCTGGGCAGCGCGAGCCGAGCCGATGCATCTCTTTGCCCCGTTGCACCTCTTGCAGCAGCAGTTGAGCGGCTCTGGTTCGGGTAGATGTTTGATATAACCTGGGGAGGAGGAGGAATGAAGGGGAAAGTATTGAAACCACATCCCAACCGCAGCTGTGATTTGATGCAGCTTCCTTGCCAAAACCTCTCCTCTGGCAAGCCGGTAGGTCGCCTGGTGGGGCAGCGGGTGTGAGGAGCGTGGCGAGCAGCACTGGGGTGTTTTGCCAGTTGATGGGGCTGGCAAAAAGGACACAGACACCAGCTTAATACTAGAAACAAACTTATTTTACTCTAGTTTAAAACAGGGGAAAAAAGAAGCAGCAGCAAGGTACAGAGTTAGAGGGTGATGCACCTGATCATTACGACATAGGAGAAAGCACAGTGATTAAGAAAGATTCATCACTAATTGCCCAAATACTGATCATCATCCAGATCTGTGCATCAGTTGGGGAGCTCTGTCACAGCAAAGGATCTGGAGAGCATTTCCTTGGCAATTGGGAAGTCCTAGGGAGTGTCCACTCGTAGGTGAGCTCTCCATCTTTGCTGCGAGAGGGTCCTGCTTTTATACAACCAAACAAATTACACAGCCAGAAAGGCACAGGAACGTCTGGTGGGTGAGTTTCACTTCACATGGGCACATCCTGGATTTGGCCAGGATCTGAGATATGTCCAAGAAGCTGCTATTTTGGTGTTGTGCACCTGGCTTTGGATTGTAGAAGGAAAAGTCTCATGGTCTTTTTTTTCATGCTGATGTGATAAAGGTCGGGAAAAGAATCTCATGGTCGCATTTCATGCTACTATGGTACAGGTTGGGAAGTTCACTCAAAAGTCAACTTTAATTTAAGGCTTAGAATTTAAACCTTTGTATATCACTGGGTGGGCAGCACAGCAGCCACCCGAGCAGCTCTTGTGTGGGAAGAGGTTCCTGAGAACAGCACCGGGATGCTGGGCAGCTGGGGATGGGGAAGGTTTGTGCGACGTGTTGGCTTGTGTGGGAAGAAAGCAGCAGCTGAAGGGTGGGAAAGGAGTCCCTGGGGTGACAGCAGCTCCCTGCAGCGCGTCTCTGCGGTCGCTCCCTGTGGTCTCAGGGATGCTCGGGGTGTAACACCCATCACAAGGCAGCGTGTGACTTTGGTGTGAGCACGGTGTGTCTCCTCGTGTGCTCCGTGTGGCGATGGCCCCAGTGGCTGTGTGCTCTGTATCACAGGTGTCCAGCGAATATCAAAGGCACTGGCAGGAGATGTTGTCTGTGCTGGGAAAGCTTGAAACCCTTTCTGCTTGAGCTAGATAAGGCAGGGACAGGAAGCACTGTTATCCCTGTCTTGTGGAGAATTATCCCTGATCTCACCCCTGATCTCTCTGGGAGACAAGTTTTTCCTTAGGGTACCTGGGGAGGGAGCCAGGCCAAGGTTTCCATGGTCCTTCACCACCTTACATGAGAGCTTGCTCTGCTGCGGTGGGATTTGGTCTCTGTGTCCCTCATCCCATGGGTGAGCCCGTGTCGGTGCCGCTGATGCCTCAGCCATGCTGTGATCTTTGCTCAGCACTTCTGCACGGGGTTAGCACCCTGAGGAGGTGGTTGCCTTGTGAGCTAAATGAGGCCAGGCGTGCTGGGAGCGCTCTCACCACCTTCGAGCCACGTTTGCTGTCTTTACTGTAAATGTCTTTCTGTGGGGAGACCACGTCCGCTTACACCCGGTGTCTCTGCTGCCAGCACAAAGCCTTTGCCCCGCTCATTTCTGGAAGGAGGAGGCTCTGAGATGCCCCATGCCCAGAAGCACCGACCCAAGGGCTTGGCTGGAGAAGGGGTTTGTTTCTTGCTGAGCTTGTGCAGCTCCTGACTGAGCATCAGAGGTTTTGGTACCGCTTGTGTCGGCGTGAGACGGGTGCTGCAGCATCTAATGCCTCCTGCTTCTCTTCCAGCTTGGATGGTGGGGAGCTCTTCAGCCGAATTCAAGACAGAGGAGACCAAGCCTTCACAGAACGGGGTATGGAACCCATGGGGACCTGGGCCTTTGTCATTGGGCCATTTCTTGCTATTTATAGGAGTGTCTCTGGTCCAGCTCGTTCCCTCAATCGCTCTTTTGAATCCCCAGGAGGGTTTTGCTCTTGGGGAATGAGGAATGTGGGTTAGAGTGGCCCTGCTTGTCCTGCTCAGTTGAGAGCAGGGTTAGGGGATGTTTTCTGAGTTGCCCCTGTGCTTTCTCCATCCCACTCCAGCACAGGCAGGAGCTTCAATGACCTTCAGAAACACCCACCCCCCCCTTCCAAAAAATGAGCACCAAGTCCTGTGATTCTCTGAGATCTCATGAATCTCATCCCCTCTGCTCCTGTGCTCAGGAAAAGTGTCCTCGCAACCCAAACCCTGAGCCTGTTACCCCTGTATTCAATGGGGAACAGCTTTCCTAACTGGTTTCTCTGCAATTTGGGGTCCCTGGTGGTAGTGGGGGCTGGGTCAACCTCCCCCCCACCCCAGAATGAGTCCTCCTGGGGCCTTGTATAGTTGGGTATTGGGATGAGCAGCTGGAGCCTGCCCCATCCCTCCTCCTGGGAGTTCCTCTCCCGTTTGGTGCAGGCTCCTGACCCAGAGATGGGTGCTGGTGGGGACCCTGCTTGGGAAGGGGGATCTGGGGCAGGGGAAACCACTCTGGCCTCAGCCAAGCTCTTTGGCTTCTGGTCTGTAGAGTAACCCAGGGAGTGGTGCTTGTTTTAACTTGCTTATCAAAGTTTCTGATGGGGTTTTTTTTGCTGCTTCAGAGGCTTCAGAGATAATGAAGAGCATTGGGGAAGCCATCCAGTACCTCCACTCTATCAACATCGCGCACCGGGACGTGAAGGTACCGTGCTGCTCACTCACCCGGCGGTGCTGAGCCCCTCTTGGCCTGTGGCAATGCCAAGGCTGCTCCAGCTCTTCTGCTCACTTCTTCTTCCTCGTGTTTTCACAGCCTGAAAACCTCTTGTACACCTCCAAAAGGCCCAACGCTGTGCTAAAACTCACGGACTTTGGCTTTGCTAAAGAAACCACCACACACAATTCCTTGGCCACTCCGTGTTACACCCCGTACTACGTAGGTAAGTGGCTGGGAAGTCTGAGCTTGCAGCTTTGCAGGGCTGGGGGGCAGAGCTGAGGAGGTTTGGACGGTGGCCATGTGCAGCCCATCATCTCTGCAGCCAGCCTGGAGCTTCAGTCATAGCGCAGGTGACTCCTGTCTGGGATGCTTGGGACTGGGGGCTGCTTTGGGTGCAGGTGGGTGCTGTGTTTGCTGCTGGCTGGTGCGTGCAGGATGGGCTGCTCTGAACATGGTGTTGGTGTGTGCAGCCCATATGTTGGGTGCTGGTGCCACAGCCACCCTGGTGCTGTGCTGGGCACCAACCCCCACTGATCCTGCCTCTGCTGCCTGCGTGGCCGTGCTGGAACCCGTGCAGCAGCAATTGAGCTGCTCTGAGCAGGGCTGCTGAGGCTGCTGGAGCTGCAGGCACATCTTCAGCAGCTCCAGTGTCTGTGTTTTGCACTGCTGAGGCTGCACCTCGAGTGCTGGGTTCAGTTTTGAGCCCTTCACTATAAGAAGGATATTGAAGTGCTGGAGTGTGTCCAAAGAAGCTGGTGAAGGGTCTGGAGAACAAGTCTTATGAGGAGTGGCGGAGGGAACTGCAGTTTAGTCTCAAGAAAAGGAGGCTGAGGGGAGACCTTCTCGCTCTCTACAACTCCCTGAAAGGAGGGTGGAGAGAGGTGGGGGTGGGTCTGTTCAACCAAGGAACAAGTGACAGGACAAGAGGAAATGGCCTCCAGTTGTGCCCAGGGCAGTTGAGATGGGATGTGAGGAAGAATTTATTTCCTGAAAGGGTTCTCA
>NW_010337775.1:615-2290 GCF_000700745.2 Antrostomus carolinensis | reverse complement strand
TCTAGCATGCCTCCCCCGCCCCCCAATGGGGGACCACTCCCCCTTTCCCAGGGAAGTGGTGGGTTCCCCATCCCTGGAGATGTTCAAAAAACATGTAGACATGGCACTTCAGGACATGGTTATTGGGCATGGTGGTGTTCAGTTGACAGTTGGACTTGATGATCTCAGAGGTTTTTTCCAACCTTAATGATTCTGTGGGACGGTCAGATCCCTCTCACCTGGTGCTGCCACTTTGACTCAGGACTTTGTTTCTTTCTTTACCAGCCCCAGAGGTGCTGGGCCCAGAGAAGTACGACAAGTCCTGTGACATGTGGTCCCTCGGTGTCATCATGTACATTCTGTAAGTCAGACGGGTTCCTCTCCATCCTGCCAGGGTCAGGAGGGGGGGATGCAGCTTTCGAGCTCAGCTGCTGGCTGGCAGGGCTGAGCCTTTCCCAGCTGCACTGCTCCTGCTCCTGGCACTGCCCTGTGTCCCGTGGGCACTGACGGGGAGGGATTTGAGGTGACACGTTGACTCTGCTCCTCTCCCGGTGCAGGCTGTGTGGGTACCCCCCCTTCTACTCCAACCATGGCCTGGCCATCTCACCCGGCATGAAGAAGCGAATCCGAATGGGCCAGTATGAATTTCCCAATCCTGAATGGTCTGAAGTGTCGGAGGAAGGGAAATGTGGTCCCCGTGGTGGCTTGTCCCCGGGCCGGGTGGCTTGTCCCCGGGCCGAGGTCTCCCTTTGGGGTCAGCCTGTGTCCAGCAGTGCTGGGGGAAGCCCAGGCAGGTTGTGGGGTCACCTCTCGGTGATGCAGCAGCTTCACCTCTTTGCTCAAGAGGCTTTTGCTGAAGGGTTTGTTCACGGTGAGATCTGTGGCACAGAGAGGGTGGGAGGCACGTGCAGGTGTTTTGGGGCTGCTGGTTCAGGTTGGAGCATGGGGAGAGTCCCCCTGGGACCTGCTAACACCTGGCCCTGCACAATCCCTTCCAGTTAAACAGCTGATCCGCAACCTGCTGAAGACGGACCCGACGCAGCGCATGACGATAACGGAGTTCATGAACCACCCCTGGATCATGGTGAGTGTGGGGCTGATGGGGCAGCAGGATGGGATGGGCAGGGAGTGACAGAACAAGGGGTGATGGCTTGAAACTGGAAGAGGGTAGGGTTAGATTAGATATTAGGAAGAAATTCTTTGCTGTGAGGGTGGTGAGACACTGGCCCAGGCTGCCCAGAGAAGCTGTGGCTTTCCCCTCCCTGGAAGTGTTGAAGGCCAGGTTGGATGAGGCTTTGAGCAACCTGGTCTAGTGGAAGGTGTCCCTGCTGCTGGCAGGGGGGTTAGGACTGGATGAGCTTTGAGGTCCCTTCCAACCCAAACCAGTCTGGGATTCTATGGAAGTGGGGCAGGGATGGGGTGCCATGCCTGTGGCTCCAGCTCACGCTCCTCTCTCTCTCGGCAGCAATCCATGCAGGTGCCCCAGACCCCGCTGCACACCAGCCGTGTGCTGAAAGAGGAGAAGGACCTGTGGGAGGACGTGAAGGTAAAACCTCTCTCCATTGCTGCCTGGAACGCTCTGTGCTCCAGGTGCCATTTGGGGACTCTCCACTTCTGCCTTCTCATTGCCAACCGGGCTAATGGGGCTCAGTGCCAGCATGCCCGCTCCTGGGGAGATCTGTGCTTGGGAGGGGGC
>NW_010337775.1:0-441 GCF_000700745.2 Antrostomus carolinensis | reverse complement strand
CCGGGGGGCTGGGGGCTGTGGCTGCACAAGGGTTTGCTGACGGGGCTGCCTGTGCCTCTTTCCCGCAGGAGGAGATGACGAGCGCGCTGGCCACCATGCGAGTGGACTACGAACAAATCAAGATCAAGAAAATAGAAGATTCCTCAAACCCTTTGCTGATGAAGAGGAGGAAGAAAGCAAACCCCACCGAGCCCGCCGCTCTCCCCCACTGAGAGGGTGCCCCTCGCCAGCTGGCCCTTGAGAAAGCAATAACTATATATATATATTTTTTAAGAAAAAAAAAGACAAAAAGAGACAGACTGTTATATCAAGCGCATGGAATTCAGACATTTATACCAGACTAGTTATTTTTAGCTACTCACCTGTGTTTCTGACCTTTCTGGAGCAGGCGGTAAGATCCCCACGTCAGATCCACACGCTGCGGCCGGGGGGTTTATACTG
>NW_010337774.1:56358-78195 GCF_000700745.2 Antrostomus carolinensis | reverse complement strand
TCAATTGTCCTGACTTCCTCTGGGGCCTCAGAATTCAGCTTCTAATCAAACTGTCACTTATGCATGTAAAGTACTAGCATTTTTAACCCATCCATAGATTGGTTAAGTAAGAACAAATTTTAAAAGCCATGGGACGTATCCTTGGGCTGGACAGAGACACAGAGATACTACCCACGGATTGCAGTGGACCACAGAGGCAGAAGGAGGAAACACAGAAGATGATGTAAGAAGCTACCACAGGAAATCTCATACATCCAGAACTGCTGATGAGCCTCTCTGAACCTTTTCACAGAGTGAACTCCATTTCCATTTCCCTCCATGAGAATGAGAAAAGAGTAGGAATAATGAACACACCGCTTTGATAAGGTATGTGGCTCTCTCCTTGATGCACCGAAGTAACTGGGCAGCCTCTAAAGTCCTCTGAAAGCTCTTCTTTTCCTTTAAATTTCCTTTAGACTTAGCAAGCAACATTAATCCAACCGAGACAACTTCCAGGCCAGCACGGATGCCCAGGAGTGTTCCTCGACTGCAGACAAGTGGGAAAGAACAGCCTGTTGCGAAGAGCAGGGCTGTAACCAGTCACGGGGAATTCATGCTCAGCTGCAGGCTGCCCTTCTACCCGGGTGAAGGGGCCTTATCTACCTCTGCATTTCATCTCAGAGATCAGGAATCAATTACAAATGCTGCAGGGCTGCCCTAAATTATGCTCAGCTGTCCAAGGCTGCTTCCTCCCAAGCGGGTCCCCAGCTGAAGGCTAGGGAGCTGTGGGGAGGGGAGCACTGACGGCCAGGCTCTACCTGTTCTCCAGCTCCTCCAGGCTGCGGAGACAGCCAGCGTGGGGTCAACCTTACCATTTGTTCTCTCTTTGAGATTACAATCTGTCCCTGCCCCAAAGGCACTTCAAACTGTAGAGTATAAATGTCTGCAGAAATTAAATGACTCCAGCAAAATACACATTATGCAAACATCTCCTCTCTTCCCAAATGACACAACGTGGAGCACTAAGCACAAACAAAAACCAAACAAACAAAGCACAAAGGCATTGTGGAAAAAAAATCATTTAGTGAAGAGCTTCTCTGCTCTCCTTACAGCCATTAGGACAGCGATAATGCTGAAATGGCTGGCCAGCCCTGAAAATTGGATAAACTGAGACACAGAAGAGACAATTGAAAGCAAGGAGACAGACGGCAAAAATAAGTGAGACAACAGATGGAAAGCAGAAATGCAATGTCTAAACTGCAGCTGTAATTCTGCTAGTAACAAGCACGTTTAGGCATAGTTCGGCTTGTGTTGCTGTTTTGGGGAGGGCAGGAGTTCTCTTTTTTAAAAAAAACAACTTGTTAGCAAAACTGCCATAGGTTCTCCCCAGGTAGTTTGTGGGACAGGAAAATTATTTCTCTCCATACCTAGGAGGGAAGTGACACTTCTAAGAAAGGGGAAAATTCTGACACTTTCTGGTGTCCTAGTAGTCTCAGTACAGTTGGGGGTGGAGAGGGGGTCATATCATTAAAATCTATGTCCACAAGTGCAGGAACTGTGTTTGAGACGCTGCTGCCCAGGGGTCAGTCACAGGAATTGTTCAGAGTTCTCCCACAGCAGCGCAGCTTCCTTGGCCTTTCTCCTCTACTAGCACGACTGTTACAATTAGGCAGGAAAAGCGTAGTTACTGTTCTAGCCACATTTTTACAGACTAATTTGGCAGTATTTCCAGCAGGCTTTTAGTATAGTTTTGATAATATACTAGTATGGGAAAGAAGGATTTCCACATTGGCCAAAGAAACAGTTGTGGCAAGACTACCTATTTTTAACATGGTTTATTCCTAGCACTATTTCAGACACAGCATTTTCTCTCCCATCTGTTGACGCAGTTGTTTTGTTTCTTTAAAGACACAGTTGTCTGTCTCTTGAGGAAAAAAAAAAAAAAAAACAAACAAAAAAACCCCACCTTCAATAGTTGCAGAGAAAAACATGAGACTGAAATCCAATCAAACAGTGATCTGGTCAAAAGGTAATGCTGGCAAAGCTTTAAGACTGAAATACAGAGCAATTCTTCAGATGCCTCTTAAAACTTATATCGGGTTTTGGTCTCTGTGGTATTGTAAGCATGACTGTGGATTTTTAAAATTCAAATCTGGTATATTCAACAACTAACCAAGACAGTTTATTGATCTAAGGAGTCTAACTGCAAACCTGCCATTGGAGTAACATACTGTTTCACTCAGGAGGAATGCTGCCACAAAAGCACAGAGCAAAATGCAAATACTTTATTTTGTAAAGGAAGGAAAATGTAATGAAAGCACCAAGGGGGAAAAAACAACCCCCAAAGTCTGATAAAAATTAAATTGGTATAACAGGACAAAACATTAAGGAATCCTTCTGACACTTGGGTTGCCAGGCTGTTTTCTCTGATTTTTGGTAAGTTTTTTTCCTCACTGGACCGCTGGAGTTCATGGTTATGATCTCCCAGGCAATCTGAAAACCTTATCTCCTCTCAAAAGCATTTCAGGCAGCTTGAGAGTTTGTAGGTGGAAGCAAATAAAACTGAAGCATGGTTGAGGTGAGACACCTGCATATCACTAAAGCAACCTCCGTTCTTGTAGAACAGCCCATTTGCTGGTCAAGTTGCAATATGAAAACCTGATATATTAAAGGTCAAGACTCCAATACAGAGCAGACTCATCTGTATTGTGTTTTAATTTCTTTTTACGCTGAGAGGTGCCTAGGGACCTGGAGAGGTGACAGAAAGATAAATCATGCATGACAACCTGGAACAGAAGACAAGGCTGTATCGAGAATAGGATAGCTCTGCTGCTGCAGCCATCCTAGCAAACGGTACTGACAGTGTGTTCCCAGCACAGCCTTCGCTCATAGCAGCAAAATCACGTTATTTGCTGGCACAGCTTTTTCCTAAAGCCTCTCTTCCCTCATCCAGCAAGTGAAAAGTGTTTCAGTAAAAGTAAAGGTTTGCGCTAAGTGTATCCACCGCGAGAGCTTTTGTGTCAGTCAGGGATCAAGTCAAGGATCAAGCCTCTTTACACCTCTGGCCAAGGCAGCTTTTACAGCAAAAATCTGTAAAACAGGAATGTTCTTCCTTTGACTGGAGTGAGAAGTCCTTTGTAAAGATACAAAATACTATGTTCAGTACTGGCCTCTGCCACTAACATGAATCTTTCTTACACTCTCATTTGCTTTTCCAGAAATGCAGAGATAAAATATCTCACCACACGTGTACTGATCAGAACAGTTACGGTATTTCCACAAGCAGAAGAGGTCTCCAGCACACCTAAGAGAGATCCCAGCTGCTACTCCACCACCGTTCTGGAGGAGGAGGCTCACTCACCCTCCCTGCTGAGTGCCCTTCCCTGGAGCTGTAGGAAGGAGGACGCAGACACAGGCTTGGTGCTGCTGCCTTCTGCAGGCACAGCTTTCTCCCCGGATGGAGAAGGGAGGACCATGATGTACAGCAACATGGGAAAAATTATGCCAAACCAAGTGCCTAAGATTCAGTGTGCAGCTTTAAGAAAACAACCAAATTCACTTAGATGATGAAAAACACCGCTGATCTAAGATGTATTTTAAAGGAATTTGTGGATCTGCTTTCTGGAGCTGCATGAAAAGATATTTTCCAGGTGTGCTATATGGTATGACCTACTGGTCACAATCACCCAAGTGATTTAAGATTTTAACACTGTCATCTATGATTTTCATAACAGGCAGTGACTTTAACATGCCCTTGAGGAAATTAAGATCAGCAAGGGATCCAGCAGCATATTCATACACAGCTTTCAGCCAGTTAAAAGGGCTTACCTGCTTACCTGGCTTTGGCTTGGCAATGTCTAGAGCTGTGGTCCTTGGCCACCCAGTATTATCTAATTTCTTTACAAGGCGTGCAATACATATTTCTGGAAGGCTGGACCTAATCCAGGCTACTATGGTTTCCATGGTCAGGAAGCTTGAAGGTTTGGGATTAAAACGGCAGGAGGCTGAAAATAAAATTGAGGACCTGGAAATAACAACTGATGGTCCTGACGCAATCATCACCAAGAACACTGCAGCTCTGAAAAATGTAATCAGCAACCTGGAGAATAATCTTAGATAAAAGGCTAGGTTTTGGAAGACAGTGGAAAACTCCTGCAAGTATAGTTACCAGACAGGTTCTGGTACACTTTTGAGCTTGAAATTCAACTATCACTCCACAGCACTGTATAGGAAAACACACAATACAAAAGCTTGTAGCTATCTGATCTATCCCAGTATGTCTCATTTAAAGGAAAACTGCTGTTGGCTATGACCTACAACAGAAGCCTTCTTCTTCCTCTTAGCTGCAGAAGCTGAAGGTGCTCCTGTTCCCACTTGTTCCTGGCTGGCTGGAGGCTCATGTTTCCTACCTCAGTCAATGTGAGCCCTCCACTGACCTTCAACCAAAGCCAACACAGATGGTTTTGCCTGGAGTAAGAAACACAGCACTTGCACAGCTCTTTCAACAAGTAGGGTGGTGGAGTAGTAATTTCCAGCTACTAGCAATGATGATCCATTGGTAGAGTATCATCTTCAACCTTTGTTGCCCCTTGCAAAGGCAACACCTTTCCACTCCCTGAGAAGTGCTGCACAGATGAAGAGTTATAGAAAAAGCATAATGGCAAGTTTTGATTTCTGTATCACTACAGTACTAGCTGAAGAAATAAGCAACCCTACTGAACTTAAAAGCCCTAAGTAACAATTATCCGTGATGTTGTATTTCACAGAAGACTCATTACTTTAGGGCAGACACACAGGTTTTATCCTGAATTTTCAGGACTCATGAAAGTTGTTGTGGGCAAAGTATCACCCTGAGATCCTTTTGTGGTAGCCAAGATAACAGAGTTGGACTAAAATAAAGACTACGAAACAGTGTAGTAAACTGACCTCTCTCTAAACTACCTTTATTTACTATCCCCAGAAAGGTCACTAAAAAGCAATATATTTGAAAGAAGGAAATTATTGCCCTTTGAAACACAAATGGCAATGCAGGTGAGCAGAGCCTCCACTGAAATTGTTCATGCCTGTGCCCGTAAGTCAGGCACCAACTCACACGGATGCCCTACCACTAAGTGACAGAAAGAGGCCTTACAGATGACTGGCAGGGATTAGCTAAACCTGGTTCCTGAGCCTGTTTCTTATTAGTGTGGAGTGTCTTCAAGGCCAGGTTGGTTGTTGCCCCAGGAACCAGACAAATGGAAAAACTGGTTTTAAGCTGTCTTTGCTCTCTCTGCAGTGTTCAGCAGAGCTTTAGTGAAGCTGCAGGCAAAAGACTAAGGACTGCAAGGTGGCAATTTCACCAAGACTCGTCCCCTTAAAACCTCAAGGTTTGATTCTACGTTAGGGCTTCTGCTCAAAAATTAATAAAAAACAGGAAAATGGTGAGAGGCCACACTGACTGTAGAAAGTCCAACTGAGGAAAAATTGCCCTAAGAAAGGAGCCAAGAAAGTGCACGGGACCTAAAAACGCTTTCAGACAACACAGTCAACATGCTAGACAGTAAAAATATTTCTGCCAGGAAAACATAATGCCACTGCTAAGAAACATAAGAAAACAAGTTAAAAGTTTCTCAGGAGGAATAAAAGGCAGTAAACAATAGTGATCATTCAGAAACTCAGACACAATCAAAGACTGAGAAAGGTGACAAGTTAGAGAAAAAAGGACAAAGACAGAACCCTACTGAATTCTACATCTCCAAAGAGTTACTCAAATTCCCACTTAGTGTTTTCAGAGATGAATACCACAGATTCTGATTCAGGAAGTTACCACAGATATATTAAAACTCAGTCAATTATATCCCAAACTGTTATCGCGCTCTTCCAGAACCTTTGTGACCAGCAGAAACCACTTAAATGATAAAAAAGCAAACACTTAAAGGAAACAAGGTACTTTTATATCAGGACTACTTCACAGGAGACAAGCAGAATTAGGAGACCCCAGGAAAAGGCTCCAGGCAGACTTGCTATACCTGATCTACCTAGCATGCCCTCGGTAAAGCACTTCTCACCCCTTCTCTAAGGATGGCTTACTAATGCCCTGATCCTACAGTAGTTTCAAATGGGATTTAAAGAGGATAAGCAAATGGAGTCAGAACTACCTTTGCTGAGGCTACTCCTTTTCTTTCACTCTGACAAGTCAAAGAAATCCTTATCTTCAACTACAGATCTAGGTTTCAGCACCTAAGTTCCAGTGTTTTTCATATCACTTCATTACAACTAGTCCTGGAAATGAGCAATAAAGTCCCCAGTGGGTTTGCAGATCATCACAGCAACACGATTAGGAAGCTTGATCCAAGTATTGTAAAAGTCAATGGAACTTGGCTTGAGCCCAAAGAGGAATTATTTTCCCTGCTATGGGGGGTTAGCTATACATTATGCTGCTTCTGTTGATAAAAGTGAATCCTTCCCCATGCACTGACTTTAAATACTTAACAACAGAGCCTGCTTTTGAACAATATAGTCATGAAATAAATCATATCCTGGAATACGGGAAACATTTCTTATGCACCCTGGGATCAGTTGAAAATTCCACTGATTACCATAACTGCTGAGTAAGCCTATCACACTATTACATAAAGGTATTTACATATGTACATATATATGCATTGGCTTACTAATCTGTAGGTACTCTAAACCCTTCCCTGGGAACTAGCACTACAATAAACACTTGTAGGAGAAGAGATGTAGTTCACATGGTCATGGGGACACAGAGTTCATCACACCTCCTGTATAATATTATTCCTTAAAATTTCATACATGTCCCATCTTTAAAATATGGAGATATTTCTGTGGAAAAAAAAAGTTTCATTCTAAGGAAAAAACCAAAATGTTTTAAGAATAGAATATTTATAAGATATTTCAACACAGATTTCAAGAGATTATTCATAAACACAAACACACTAATGAGTTTATGTAATAATTATTTGGCATTTCACATCTGCTATAGCATGGAAAGTAATATTGGTAATATTTCTAACTTACATGCTGTTCTTAGCACAGAGGGCTTCTTTGACAATAGAGCTGTAATAATTCACATACTAACTGGAAGAACAAGTCAATCTCACAAGAGTTGTACCTGAAGAGAACAAAAATCACAGAAACATTTGTGTTGGAAGCCACCTTTAAATGGGTCATTCTAGATCATCTCTAATAGACACTTATCTAGTCTAGCCATGGCTGACTCCACACCCTCCCATGGCAGTTTGCTCCACTGACCTAAATGTTGCGTATTAGTAACCCCTTTCCAATATTGAACGGTCTAGCAAAGTATTCCTTGCTGCAGATTAACCACAGTATTTTTACCCCTTTTCAATAACATGTGAAAATACCTTGCCCCGTTCTTTCCAGCCCTTGTGCATATATAGATGCAGTTAAAGCTCTAACTTACACTTTCTCCAGACTCAATGTTCCTAGATTTCATGTCTCAAATACTCTTTCATCTTGACTTTGGGCTTTTCAATCTACCTGAGGGGTCCTGTGAATTGAGGTTACCTTTTGGCTCTTGATTTTGTGGGCTGAAGAAGCTTTGAAATGTCTGCACTGTCTAGTTAGAAATTTATTTTATGAAGCTTGAAGTTCCAAATAAGTCATCATACATCTCCCTGCTTTACAGGAGCATTTGTTCTTTCAAACTTAATATTGTTCTCCCAAGAAACACCTTGAGAAAATCACGTATACGAGATTAATACATTAATGAGATGATAGCTGAAATTTAATACTGCTGTTTTTCAGGATATGCTCTGTAATTTCAAGGAACTTCCACCCAAACTTGAACAAGGAGTGCTACTTCGTTATATAAATGTATGTCACCTCCATTAGGCATTGCTAGGAGTGAAGCCACATCAGCACCAAGATTACCTGAGCATTTACACAAAGCGCCTGAAGGCCGTCAAGGCCACACTGAGTTCCAGTAGCAGAAACTTAAAAGCTGCTTCTGATTATGCCTGGTCAGGCTGCAGTCATGGCAAGGGCACCCTATACTTTCATTTTTAAACAACAGCCTTCACCTGATACATATTAATGGCTGTGGCACCCCTGTGCTCCTAATAAAAAGGAGGTCCAGGAGTGCAGGAGAAGCTGGTGGCCTGCTCATGCTTACAGTCAGAGTCTTTGGCTGAGCTGCCTGGAGTCACACACCACGTGTTCCAGACAAACTTAAGGAAAAAATTCTCTACTGTGAGGGTGACGGAGCACTGGAATAAGCTGCCCAGGAAGGTTGTGGAGTCTCCATCTCTGGAGATGTTCAAAACCCGCCTGGACACTTTCCTGTGCAACCTGCTGTAGGGAACCTGCTTTAGCAGGAGAGTTGGACTAGATGATCTCCTGAGGTCCCTTCCAACCCCTACCATTCTGGGATTCTGTGTTCAAGGCATGTGCTAACAAACACCCACCCATCCTAACTCTGCCAGTGCCTAACACAGACCTCTCTCAGTAATTTCTGAGCAACCCATAAGGAAAAACTCAGGTGGTCAAGTTCTCCATCCACAACAGAACACCTGCGTCAGTTTCAGTACTTGAGGATTTGCAAATATTTCCACAGTCATGGATTTAAAATATAATGCACATGCACTGAAGTAGAATCTGGGACTTGAAATCAGTTATTTACCTGTAACATTAAAAAGTCCATTTTCCCAATGAAAATATATGCCTAAAGAAAGTGGTAAAGAAAGGGCTCTCACACATGAAGAAGAGACTTTTTTTCTCTGTTTTGACAAAAAAATTGGCAGAAGGTATCCAAACGGCTTGCTCCACAGTTGCTTCAAATAGCTGCAATATAATATACATCCAACTTGTTTTCAGAATCAATACAAAGGAGGTTTGGGTTTTCTAGTTTTTCACTGTTTCAACAAAGAGAGGACACCACTGCCAGGTCTGCCTCTGCCTATTGCCAGCATGAGAAGCTGAAAACACACTTAACAATAGCATGGCATGAGCAATTTATACTTTGGTTAGGCAACTACCTTTTTCTATATACATATATCTATATTATTTTTTACCCCAGACAACTGTCAAATTACTTTCCTTATTCTAATGCTGCTGTGGTGCTAACCATAATGACTATGCTCCTCATAGGGTTATTATGAATTCTGGGCTGAAAAGCTGTCAGTAATTTTATTTGCTCCATTTAAGGTAAAACATTCTTGTAAAGGGAATCCCAATTATATCATTTTGAAACAGTAGCAAAACTCTTATTAATTTCATTGGATTAGGAGTGGTAACCACAGGTCTCTCCAGCAAGGCACATAAGCCCGTGTTTCAGCTGGTGTGCGGGACAAGGAGATAGGGAGCTGCCAAATAAATTGCTGGGTCAGGCCTTAGAGTACAATCCTCTGCATCCTTGAATGGAAGAAGATGGTACAGAATACAGCAGTGCTCATGGCCAAATAGATTCAATGTTTTCTGTATAAATGAAAAACCTATACACAGTAAATGTTCTTGATTGTTCAGTCTACCTCTTTTTGTTTGTTTGTTTTTGCTGTCAGCTCAGTGCAGCCTATTAAATACTGTGAAAAGAAACAGTCCTCAGCAGGGATTTATAATCTAATCACACAATCTCAATTTCTTCCAGAAAAAAAGAGCTATTGAACTAGTTCTCCCATTTTCAGGTAAGTTTTCATGTCCAACTTTTAGACGCTGCCTTTATGTTTTACTTATGTATTGCCAATGAATTCCTATTTAATATATTCCAAGGTAAACTGATACCTGTGCAATTGGGTTCCAAATATGTTACACCAATTTGATAACGATGGTATAAGCAGGTAAGTCTCTAACACCTTCCTGTCCATTTATACGGAAGGGTTTTGGCCATCTTTCCATCTTTTTTTAAAGACCTCTGATCTAAAGGTCTTTTAAATGCCTCACCTCTAGTGAACTGGGAGAGAGACTTCTGCTGCTACAAGTTCTTGTAGAAAAAATCCAAAGGTGTTCCTTTCTCAGGATTGCAGTTTAGCCCTTACCATCAGCATCCGATTGAGCTGCAAAGTGTGCACTTAAGTCTGTTGAAAACCTTTACTGGTCTTCATCCTGGTTTCTTGCATCCTTGTTTGCCTACTGGCTGCATTTGTTTTCCCAAGCACCAGTAAGGCTCTTCTTGTTGCAGGCTGATGGGTTAGTACCAGATCGCAAATGACACATTCGCCTTCCCTCTGAAATGCTCCCAGCAGCTCCTGCTCACTTGCTCTCACCCCTAAATCCCATGGGCCACTTCAATGCAGCCAGGGCTGGAGGCCTGAGCTCCAGGAACAGACCCCTCTGCTCTCTAAAAGAGAAGTTTTCATGTCTAATATTCACATGTGAGGGTCACAGAGGCTGAAATGAATTCCACAGGAACAACACAGAACGCAGGTAAGTCTATTTCAATGTGTTACCAGTGGTGTTTCTCTCCTAACAAACTAGGAAAAAAGAAGAAATTATAAATTTAAGGCTTCTGCTCCATCCTCATCACCTTCCTGTACTGAGGCGGTTCATCTGTTGCAGCAAAATACAAACCAAACACAGTAAGACAGCCCTGTTTCACAACTCCACTAACAAAAATCACTTCCATTTCCTGGGCTGCAACCCACAACCCGCCACCTTGCAGAGCCACCTCCCAACCCCAGTCCCTGCAGGGCCAGCCAGCAGCTCACACCCTCCGCTTTCAGCCGAGCAACACGGGTTTACAGCTAGAGGTTGCAAAGAGGGAACAACGCTTCTCGTGTCCCCAGCCATCCCTGCCACTCTTCCAGTGCTGCCCAGAGCCTCCTCTTTTGGGCTCAGCCCTCACCTCCACTGCCCCCCAGGCCCTTTTTCTGGGACCAGCACAGGCTCTGCTCCCTGCCTGAGTTGCTGAGGAGTGATGACCAAGGGAGTCTGTTTCTGCACAATCCACCCCAAACCATAATTCTAAATGAATGATACATTTCTCCAATTCCACTTATGTATTTATAGGCCTCTGCATGGGGACATATTATTCTTTCAAAAATATTACAGGAAAATGCTGCAAGTGATCATCATTAAAAAACTCCATCATACTTTCATTAAAAATTAACAAAAAGAAAGCATTAGTGTTGTCTTGCCAACTGGGGCTGGGGGAGTGTCTCATATTATTAAATTGAGAAGGGCAGCAATGGAAAACCTTTTCAGATTGGTGTTTCCATGCTTTCCTCTTCTGCCTGGTTCAAAAGTCCTGCATAATTAATACTGCAGTACTTAATAAATGCTTATGAACCTACTAGCTCCCTGCTCTTTCCATTTAATTAGGTGATTGACTTCAGGCGTACTATAAATTATAATGACAATTTAATTACTTTTTCAATGTGCACACTTAAAAGATTTATAAACAGGAATAGAGAGTACAGTGCACTGAAAACTAGAAATACCATGAACTGGAGAACAGCTCAAAGTAATCCCATCTAAAGTATCTCTCCAGTGTCTGAGCACCTGTAAGGACTGGAAGATATGGTATTTACAGTGTCTGGTACAACCACAGAGAATTGCACATTTCTATCTGTACCCATGTACGCTCCTGTTAACTTTTTCTTCTAGCGCTTGCATATCTCTCTCAGTTTCATGGCAGGAACCTAAAATGGTTCCAAGAAGTCAGGCTGTGAACTTCAGCAACTCTTCAGTAAAGTGTTCGTAAAAATGAAAAACCCTTTCCCTTATTTTAAATAAATTGTAAAACTTCTGCCTCATTTCATCATAACACAGTCATTGTTAAAATTTGAATCCCATGGTATTTCAGTTGGCACAGGCAAATCACTCAAGACCACAGATTTCATCGTCTCATGAACAGAGCCTTCCTGGTCAGGAGACAGAAATGTGTGACTGAGAATATTTCATGCCATTAGCACCACATACTGCAACAATCGAAGTTAGCTCTTCTGATATTGTTGTTATGCCACCTAGGATTCATTCTCCTGTCACTTAGAAGAATGCAGATTATAACTAAATTCAAAAAATTAATAGAAATGCATGCATATAAATATTTAACAAAGCAAATAAGAATCAGACCCTGTTTTTCACTTCAAGCCAGTGCTCAGAAAACTAGCAATTATAAACTAAAAATAATCTCTTTAAATTTTAAATAGTTTAAGATACTAAGACAAGAGTTAACCTCCCTAAATATCCAGACACTGCCAACCCTTGGTTGATCATTTAATACAAAGAAATCATTATTATTTTCCACAAGTTACCAGTCATCAACAGAGAGAGGCAACAGAACTTGCTTTAAATCACACTGCATGCTATACTAGTGAAACTTTCTCGCGTAAAAAAGTCATTAAAATTTGGGCTACAGGAGACGCTTTCCCATCTGGGAGCTGAATCTGGTTTGGTGTGACTATTCCTGTCTGTTAATTTAGCAGTATAAAGTATAACTGTACATTCTTGGCATACTTACTGGGGATGCTGGCATCTCTGTAACCAGAACTGCTTTGCAAAAGGGAAAAAAAAAGACTGAGCAATTCACAGTGCGCTAGAAAAACCATGGGCAATTCAGTGTTTTAAGCATCATCTATCAACAGTGTTGAATAGTCAAAAGGGAAATAAATTTAAATATATCACCAAGGCACAGTGCTATGATAATTGTCTCTGGTTTTCCTTTTTAATACAGGAAAAAAAAAAACCCTAGATGCTTGTCTCATTCATGCCCAGTGAAGCTGAGTGGAAAGCAGATCAATCCCACAGCTTCCTTGTGTGTCTGTCTACCCCAGCCGGCACAGAGCAGAGACAGAAAAAGTATAGGTAAAAGAGAAGAGGTGAGGAGGCTGAGCAGCGCGGAGATTCACAGGGAGCCGCTTTGTCTGCAGCTTCCCTTCTCGGAGGAGCTGCGCAGGGCTGAAACAATGGCTCTCCTATGGAGCTGCGTCTCATCTACCTCATCGACTGCCAGTGATGGATGATGGGTCAAGAGGGCAGCAGACTTTGGGTGCACAACCCTTAAATACTTTATCAAAGATGGCAAAAGGCCATGTACTACAATAACACAGCAAATACTTCCTTTTGCTGTAGAGCAGACAAATTCCTTCCTCTCTGCTGACTAAATCTGAAGCTTTTGGTTCATGGCTCAGAGCGTGTGCAAGATCTATATTCGCAAAACATACACGTAAAAAAGCTGTGTTTTTCTTCTTGAGACCGTTCAATTGTAAACATTCTCACAGAAATGAAAAGTCAGCTCTATCTGTGTTGAAATCCTATTAAGTCATAAATATGTAATTCTAGGGATTTATGGGGTTTATAGACAATAAAAGAAGGCACGTTTCACTCATTTTAAAAACTGAAACTGCATAGTAAGACTTGAAAAAACTTGTAAAACTATGTAACTCATCCAAACTTTTCATACTGAAAGCGTTTCCTGAAAGAAAAACATATTGATTTGATAGAAGTGAAAAGTTCCATAAAAACTAGAAATTTTGTCCCTGGTTTAAATGAAGATTAATAAAAGTAATAGGTCTTGTGATATAACAAGATACTTCAATACTAACAGTTTAACAGTACTGTTGTGCTACCCAGTGAATTATAATTTAACAAGACATACTGGATGAGTTGGAATACCTTCACACCACCAAAATATCTTTATGCAAAATAAAACTGAAGCAACATTTAAAACATTCTCAAATAGGATACCTTACTGTATAAGAGTTGTCAAGGGTTTGTCCCAGTTTAGAGCAGAGGTAAAGTATTTCAGAACCTTCCGCCATTTAAATGTTCTGCCAATATCGTTTTGTCTTCTCTTCCTCCTTAGCTGCTTGTCTCTCTCTCTTTATCCCCCTAGGTATCTTTAAAATTTGATCTCACTGCTCTGAATTTGAAAATATATCTTAATGTTCTAATGGGACAGAAAGCTGTGGCCTCATGTTTGGTTTCTAAAGGTAGCAGCAGAAAGGAACCCCCAAAGAAACCTCCAAATCAGCTGAGACCACCTCAGCTTCCTTACCAGCTGACTAGAGCATCAGCAACAGAAGACCCCTTAGCTGCCCACCCACACCGCCCCGGAAGCCAAGGTAACACTGTAATAACGGAATCATTGATTAACAGCAACACCACCTAATACTGGCTCATAACTTTCCCATTTTGGAGATTTTGAGGAGTCTGTTCGCACCAAAGTGTTGAAGCAAGTGGCACAGGTTTCCCAGCAGGGCAGCAAGCTCTGCTGTCCCACCGCCCGCCCTCCAGCAGCCTGGGAAACCAGAGCCTTCCACCGCCGGGGGCGTTAGGGCAGAAGAAACGGGTGGTTTCCCTCCCAAAGATCTTACAGCATTTTCTGCTACAGCAATGGATTTGCATAATTTCAATCAAATCTCACCATAGATTTTGAACTTAAATGCTTCAGGACTGAGCAAAATAAATGGTGCTTATGTTCAGCAAATTGAAGGTCTTGGGGTGGAGGTATCTCAACTTTCTCATAGCCCTGTTTAACAGATTACAAGCAGGCCTGTCATCTCTAATTAAATCATGTCTAAATTTCAGGTTAAAAAATCAGTTATTTTAATTAATAGCCATAATGTATACTGAAAAGCTCCTAAAGCTCCTGAAAAGCTTTTCCAGAGCCTCTAATACGCAGAAGGCAAATCTGCTAGGTAACTCGCCCTCTGAGTATTTTCATTTCTTTTTCAGTGTGTAAAGCTAAGATTGGCCTTAAACTGTGTTATATTTTTAAGGTGTTTTCCATCTGAACTGAGAAACACTTGAGGAGCCACAGTGATGTCCTAGAGAAAGACATTTTCAATATAACTTCTCTGCTACACCCACCTTCAGCTCATGGCCCGGCACTCTGCTCCCTTTTATTCACCCAGATAAGGACAAGCTGACAGCCAGGGGAGGGAAGAGATGGGGAGCCATATGGAGCTAAGAGTCAATTTTCAGTATGTATTTGTGAACAGATACAAAAGAGAGAAATGCTGGCATGCACAAATTCATATTTTATCAATTTTATCACTTACTGTGAGAGTAATTTATTCAAAACAGACTTTTAAAGGCAAACACTGGTCTAGAGAAAAACCCAAATCCTTAAAGAGACATGTTCCAATCCTGACTTATTCCTTGCCACAGCAAGTGCAGGATCCCGACAGCGTGAAGCAGAAGGCAGAAGCCCACTCACTGGGTTTATCTCCCAAAGCCAAAAGGGAAATCAGTGCAAATAACCAAGAACCCAAGAGAGAGTTTCTCCAGGCCACTGCCCAAAACAAGTCCCCGGGGAGCAGGGGTGGGTGACCAACCTGGTGTGCAGAAGCACTGAGGGTCCACATCCAAGCTGCTCATGCAGAAGGCAAGCGGAGTTGACGGTTTTGCATGCAGTATCTCATAATGACAAAGACTATCAAAATTACAAGGATTCACCAGTTTTGCTGCCTGTAGTTGCTGCACCTACAAATGTTCAGTTTCACTTCTCAGAGTTATTCAAATTATCCAGCCCTCATGGGTCTGCAAACCTGAGCTGCAAGTCTCAACGTAGAAGGGGATTTATTAAAAGACTGCTGGTGCATCTGACCATGATGAAATGCTAAAGTAAAAAAGTAATGAAACACACTGAACATTTCTGAACCCCAGATTATGTTTAGCTCATATCCAGTGGACACATTTGATTTTCACTCACTCCCCTATCACACCTTGTTATCTCCCCAAACTCTGATCTCAAGCCACCACACAAGACGAGCGGGAGGACAGCGGAGCAAAAGTATCTGTGAGAGTCACTTATTCCATTAGTCAGAAATTGAAAATTAAAAGAGCCACTTCAAACACTAACAGAATTCAAAATTCATCACTTCCTTCCAGAGGAGAGCAAAAGACCTTATTTGTAAGTACCGATCAGAACACGTGCTGTGGTAGAAAACTTCTGGACTTTATTCACAGCTCTTAAATAGCTCTGTGTATGGACTCGGGCAAATGGTTTAAATTTTCTATGCTTTTTCAAAATGGTAATAAAAACACATACCCACCTCACTGAATAGAGGCTTCATCAATGTTTCTAACTCACTCTCAGCTTCTTAAGTAGACAGACCTGCAAAAGTGCAGAGTACCATTATTTAGATTTGTTTTCCTTTAAAAAAAATTAATCCTTTCTATTTCTTGGGTGTTTTTTGCCAGGTAGGATTGCAATTGTGGATGCAAAATCAGCATCTCTGCCTGGAAGCTAATCTCAGGCTCCTGCCTCATGCATACGTGTACATTCATATTCCTACATCTTCCACAATACATACCACGAGTCTGCGAACAGGTCAGTAGGACACAAGCCAAGCAATGCACATCTAAATCTGATCTAAATCTGAATGCAGAACAAACAAAAAAATGTGGGTATTTTTAAGATCAAAACTCTTTCCTAAGAACCTAATTTCTTCCTGGTCACACAGTCTGGGCGCGACATGTAAGAAACGGCTTTCTGAAGCACTGTGGTGTCTTCTGAATCACTGCCATTACCCGAGAAAACCCCAGGAAGTGGTTTGGATGAGAAGCTGGACCCAACTTGCGTAGGTATCAGCTGATGTCAGAGTACACACAGCACAAAGCCCTAACAATACAGACATTGTGAAACCAGGAATAACCTTCTCTTATCTCTGGCAGTTTGGGAAATCACTTCTAACCTGGTGACTACAGAGCTTAGGAACAAGTCACACAGTTAATTATTCACTGTGCACTTCATAATTAATCTCCATTTCAAGCCAAATCTTTGTATGCCCATAATAACATGAAGATCTCCAGTGAGGGAAACAACAGCATGAGCTTTTGGACCTCCTTCTGCAAAGCAATTCATTTTTCCGTAAACAGTTACTATTGAGCAAGGACAAAGCAACAAACCAGACAGCCATCTGTGTAAACCAATTTAAAAGGATGGTGACCTCATAAAACTTTTCAAACTAATGCTCTCCATTTAACTTCTGCCACCCTGTCCTGCCCTAGCAGACGCTGGGTTTGAGCAGGTCCTTGGGAAAGAGCAGCACTTCCCCTTTAGGAAAAGCTGGCACTTTAAAGTCATAGCGATTTCAAACCTGTGAAAGAGCATGTCAATGAAAATACTTTGGTATATATGGAAGCAGGACAACCTCATCATCAGCCCACACACCCAAGGGTGTCGCCACAAAGGTCTGCGCTACATTTGCCTGCTGACCTTCCTAGAGGTATGAGGTCAAGCGAGCACAAAGGTTCAGGTCAACAACGATAACACAATCTCTGCTGAAGCGTGATCCTTCTTATGACCCGGAGAGAAGCCAACACAAGCACTGATTGCAACCACATTGGAAAGGAAGACAAACCTGACGGCCTTAGAGCAAAATTCATGAATCCACAGATAGCGCAGCCATCCTGCACACACCCCAGATGGCCACAGAGCCTTCTGCCCCTTTATACTTGCATCTAATGAAGCTTCAGGTAAAATGTGACAAAATAAAATACAATGTAGAACACCTACAAACAGGTGTAAGTAATAAACACTCAAGGCCACGTCTTGCACCAGCTTCTGTGCAGAACTGCCCTTTATTCTGTTTACTGAGGTCAGTCAGTGCCACACAAGAGATGTTGGTGACACCAGACCACTGGAAGCACAACAAAAATACAGAAATTCATTTACAAAGGCACATGGGAACACAGACTACAAACATTTCAGTATCAAAGAAGGTAACTGAGAGAAATGCATGTCCTCTTCCCCTTTCTAAGCATCAGAACAACGTAACAGTATATTAACTTTATTTAAATGGTGGAAAGAAGCACATTAAATGTGCTTCATTATATAAATCCATATAGTGCAGACATGGAAAAATCGCCTCCCACAACATCCAGGCTTGTTACGTTGACTTTTTTTCTCTTTAGCCTGGATTTTCAAACATTCATTACTTTACCATTCCCCTCCTGCAACACCTGATATTTGTGTGCCTGATAGTTGTGTTTGCTTTAAAATAATGGCTGTGAGGCGAAGGTAATTTGCTCTTCTGACCCAGCACGTAACTGTACAAGTGTTTGTGTAGTAACAACCCATCGTACACATAAAGTGACATTTCTCTAATTGGCATTTGCTGAATGCAAGGGTACCCTCTGCAAACACAGTGGCTTTTTTATTGGCAACCTCTTTAATTATCTCAATCTTCCTAAGACAGAATCTCCTTTCTATCATTAGAGAAGAACGAACCACTCCTTAGCAGTAATACTATATACTTCATATTACGTATCAGTGAATACTATTACAGATTAGCCTTAAAAGACAGAGTAGTATTAACAGCTGCCCTGGGAATTCATTACAGAAAAGGGAACAATTCTGACCTTTGAGTCCACGTTTCAGTGCCTTTTTGATATGCTTCAGAACAAAAGTTCAAGCTGTGTCTCATTTCAGTTTGTCACATTTTGTTGTGTGTAAAAGTGAGGAAAGAGATCCAAGAGAAGTTGGGCCGGCGCTGCTTTCCCTTGCCTTCAGTTCTGCTGTGTCAACTGATGCTGGCGCACGCAGACTATTTCTTGGCTTCCTTTGTTTTTGTCTTTCTTTGGTCACTGCTTTGAGTTCCTATCCAGCCATCTCCAACAGCTCTCCTGTTGGCTGCCACATCACGTAAAAATTCAAAAATGGCTTAGAAAACATTTAAATCTGTGCTGCCTTGGCAAGCAGTTAATCCTTGAAGCAAATGCTACTTAGACAGTGGAGTGCCCGCGTTTCCCAGCCCACTGGGGAGATGTCGTGCCTCGTCTCATGAGGCTGGAAGGAATGCACAACGCTTTGTAACATACCTCTGACTTTCTGTTTCTACTATATAAGCATCTCGTTATCAATTTTTATAGGGAGGGAAAATGGGAAAGGAAATTCCTGGAAGAGATTACAATTGTCAAACAAGCTTTTGATATCTTTTAAACAGCTGAAGCATTAATTTTTTGGCGGCGCTGTCAAAAGTCTATGAGGGCTTCCTGGCTGCAGTGGAAGAAATAGAACATTTAGTTCAACTACAAGCTGTACTTTAAAAAAAAATCCATATGAAAACAGACTCATTATTCATTTTTTCTCTTAATACATGCTTTTGCCCTGCAGTTTCAAGAATATTTGTTGTAAGACTTTGCAGTCTCAAGAAAGAACTGCAACATAGAGCTAAGGCTTTAATAAACTCTTGTTTATATTATAGTCAAACCAGAACAAACAAAATAAAGCTACAAATGACATTTTTATAGGAAGTCAAGAAAAAGATTCATGTGTCTGAATATTTTAGTTACAGTATGGTAGGCATGATTATTATTTCCTGTAAAGCCAAAGTGTAGCTTTAAAGAACTGGAAGAAGGCTACTCTAGGAATAGAGCATGGATATGACTTGGGCCTCTAGAGAGTAGCTAAATACCGTATAATTTTAATGCAAAATTCTCATCAAGTATTCTGGGAATTTTACAATGGAGCAACGACAAGATATAGCCATGAAAAAATTTGTTTGGAGTCTTCAAAATACCATCATGTTGGATTTCTGCAAATGGTTCCCTCTGTGGTAAAAAGTGCCAAAAACTTTCAGGAAGAAGGTTTGCGGTGAGACAAGCAAGAAAATTACCTTTTTTAAAAGTGATCATAGAATCTCAGAAATTAGATCAAAAAGGAAATGGACAAAGTCTATTAGATCATCTCATATCCAAATAAGAAACAGCTATGTAGCACATTTTACAGTGTTTTGTCCAGGTCACTTTTGAGTTAGTCAAACTCATCAGCTCTTCTGGTTTCCATCAGGAGAACAGACCTTTCAATGTAATGTTATTTTTCCTGGTAGTTAACCTAATACTCCTTTTGCTCTTTTGCACCATTTTATTCCTTTATACCTCTTTGAGACTGCTGTTCCCTTCTAGGGGATCTTGTCTTTGATGCTTTTACCACTGAGCTACCTAATTTAAGAGCAATCAAGGTAGAAAATGGTAAACTGAAAAGAGCAACTGATCTTCTCATTTGTAGCCTTGCTCCCTCTGGAACCAGCAAAAAGGTACCAGTGAAACTGAAGTCCTGGTCAAGAGTCAAAAGCATGAAAAAGGACCACCATTCACATTGAAACACAGGCTGTGTTTCATCAGAATGTGACCCTAAGCTTTATGGAGGATGGAGATCGTCTAGCAAAGCAACCCCAAAGGTTTCTATTCCCTTTATTCAATATGATGCTCCATTATGTGGTTACATTAAGAAAATTTGGTTACTATTACTTCTCCCTGCACAAAAGGTTGAAAGGGTTTAAAGTTTTGTGTTTCCTGGTTGTCATGACCCCATTTCTTTCTCATTCTCAAACTACAGCCCTCCAGGATTTCTGGTTGGCCTTTGTATATGGAAATGGAATTTCCTGGACACAGGGGAAGGAGTTGCACACTGCAGATTGATATCCCACCTCCCAAGAAAGGGACAGCAGATATCAGGACTTCATGGACTGACTTTGTGTCTCCTCTGTCCGTGAACAAAGACAGTCACAAGCAGCATGCAGAGCAATCCCATTTCAGAAAAGTACATTCAGTTCACTGCCTAGAAGTATAAATAAGTGCAGAAGAAGGAAAGCTGCTGAGAGTCCATCCTTGAGCATGTTGGAATAAGTTTGTAAAAACAAAACAGCTATCTGATAAGGAATTTCATTTTTTAACTTAGTTGCTGTTATTTCTAACTAGTAGAGTAGCAACTGGCAATTGTGCTTGAGAAAAAGAAAGGCTGGATAAGTTTCTGGAAAACTCCTCAAAGCTAAAGGCCTGTCTACAAAGGGACAAAGTCATGACATGAAACAACAGACACTTGGCAAACCCCTCAGCAATCTTGAATTAGTGCCTTGTACTGCACTCATGTTATTACCTATTGCAGCGTCATGTAAATCCTTCACGACAGTGATATTTTTGAAGTACTGCTGTACTGTCAGGTGTCCTGACATTACCAAGGCTCCTGGGGATGTCAGCATGTGGCATTTCTTTCTCGCCTCCTTTAGACCAAGTTTCCAAGACAATCCAAACGCCCTGCAAAGGGCCAGGATCTGCCTCAGAGATTTTAACCTGGGTTGGAAGGGAGCTTCTTCCCTCACTCTCTCCTTGGAGTATGGGACCTATTTACCCAGGATAACCCTGTCCCTTGCCTGCTCTTATCTCAGGATTCACATACTGCTCTGCATCTGAAAACAGGAGGCTGGTAGGGAGTGCTGGTGGCTGCCAGCAGACGGACAGGGACTCTGCGCTGAGTCACTGGCAGCTCACCACTTGTTGAGCTGTTTGAGGTCCTGCAGGAAAAATGCTCACTTTGTGGCACTACAGAGAAACACTGCCAAGAGCAAAAATCCCTGCAGGAATTACTGTGTTGTGTATATACAGGAAACAAAACAGCAGATGAGGAAAAGACTTTGCCACAGTTGACAGGAGTTGCGGCCGGGCTACTGACACAAAGGAGGTACCTTCCTGTCTGCCACAGTACTCAGGCTTCACCTGCAGTATCTTCCTTCTCTCTTCTTCCCCATGTGCAAACAAATGGGTGGATTACTTTCAACTAACTCAAGCCAGGGTAACATTTACAAATCCATTAACTTACTGCCAGCCTGGTCCTGGATCTCCAACAGTCTTCAGAAGTCACTGGCTACTTGTAGGAAGGACTGAACTGATGAGCAAAGGTTTCAGGACCAAGGTCATCAGGCACAGAGCGTGCAGGAAGAGATGAAGTGTTATCTGACTCCATTCATTCACATTATTACAGTAACATCAAAAAGATGGAAGGCTCTTCATTTATCTTATCAATTGGATTAAAAACATGAAATACCACAAAAATGAAATACCAATACCTTTTTTCACTTTTCCAACTTTTCTTTACGCTGTATTTTCCTCATACTATTTCACTGCTATGCTTGTCTTCCGCTTTGCTCTTTATTACTCCACTTACTGCAAACA